>NC_090050.1:1063752-1363752 GCF_038355195.1 Osmerus mordax | reverse complement strand
GTGTCTCAGGCGTGTGCCATTGAAGTAAAAGGAAACAAACATGTGTTTTTTCACGCCAAAGAAAATCCACAGCAACTTTGTATGTAATGGACTAATTGGACGTGTTTGCAGGGGAAACTCATCAAGCTGGGGGCAGGAAGATAACTTATGTATCTTCATTGAACACTGTGCCAAACACACTCTACCAAGGTCAGTCTGGAAAGGAAGGTTGTCCTCATCCTTTTATTTCCCTGAATTGTGACTGCAGACACCGTTCTATTCCTTAATGATGTTAGCTTGACAAACCCATAGGTCCCTCCTGGATATGGAATTCACCAATCTTGCCAATGCCAAATTTGGAAGAAAGTTCTGTCAGTCGTCACTAGAACGGTGTGACCATCAGTTTAGGTTCTGGGTTTATAATTATTAGATAGCCAGCTGATTGGAGGGAGAGTTTAACAAACACCCCAATATAAAAATTACCAGTTCAGATGCACAGCAGTAGGCTACTAGCAAAGTCTCTTTGAGGCATGAAGGTCAGAGGATTGTGTTTGAATGTGAATAGCCAAAAACAAAGATGACATACAGGCAATTGGTGTTCATTATCATAGGAAGATGGAGACAATCCAAGTAAAAATACAATATGTGAAGGCAGAATACATGGCCAGAGAATAATGCACTAGGTGATCTACTGATTGTGATTTTAAGACCTGGAGGCTGACTGCTCTGTTCTCCTGTCACGGCTCTGAAGACCTGGAATCTGCAGGCTATCAGGAAGATCCCTTTCAAGCCTGCAGGGGTGGATTTGGGTGGTCTCAATCTCTCCATGCTTTCACTCATATATTCTCACTCATGGCCATTTTGTAACAGCACAGCTGATTGGATTGTTAAAATGTATTTGTTTATTATTATTTTAGTTTTAACACTTTATAGGTAAAAAAAAAAAAAACTTGCAAGCAGGTCGTTTGAGTACAGTATTTCCTGCTCTTGTGCTAAAGGGAACGCTATTGTAGCATACAGGACAATACAGGACAGATCCTTTAACCATGACCCTTTCAGAAGGTGTCTAATGATGATGCTAAATTTAAAAAATGTATCTGTATCCCACTACAAAAGTGGATGGGACTTCAGACATTTGATTACGAATGTATTGGCTTTTGAAAATAAAGATGCTCTATATTATTAGTTTTGCATTATTGCTTTCTATATTTTTCGTCTTTATAGGCCCGGTATAGAATAAACTGTCCTAGTATTAAATGTCAAGTTTGTATCCTACTAGAAGTCAACTGGATCTTTGGACGATTTTAAATCGCTAGGTGCAAGCATAGATATATATATATCTATGGGCGCAAGACTCTACTTAATTCCGTTCTACTTCCGCTCCCTCGAGTGTGTGGGTCTATAGGCTACTTCCGGACCTAATGACAATCAGCAGCCGCAAAATAATAAAAATCCCTACACAACAAATTCCAAACAATACGCTTAAAATCGGTACCATGATTACGACTACGGTGGCCTATATTAGACCAAATATATGTGACGCGTGAGTTTGGATCTATCTAGGCGGGGGGCCCCCACCCTGCATATCAAAAAACAGACTAGGCCTATATAAAAATATATATATATTAAAAAAAACAAGGAAAACACTTTGAGGGTGCTCATTGAGAGCCCCAAGTTTAAACTGCCAGGTAAAGTAATTCCGTAATAGGCAACTTAACAGATCTTCATCCACTTACATGGGCTAAATTGTCTCAAAATCCCTGAATCTGTCAACAATATCTTTATCACAACTGAAGTTACATAATTTAAAGTTGACCTGTGTCAAAAAGTGATGAGGGAGAAAATTACATTAAAAGATTCCACTCCGTTTCATTCTAATTCTGTGGCGAATATGGAAAGGAAATCCTTTTGTTCGTAATCACGTGAATGTAAATGTCAGTTTAAGTATAGGCTACATTAATAACTTCTCAGAAAGTTATTTTAAAGCTTAACAGCCTGACTTAATTGATCAGTTGTTTGGGGCTGCTGCAACACTCAAAAGAGCAGGCAAACTGAGCATTTGATTTGAAATGGCTAAAAAACTTTTAAATTAACTGTTTTTCATAAGTAATCATATTGTACATTACAATGAAGTTTAGGGTGTTAACATAGAAAACATCAAAAATCTCAATTTTGACAGAACGATTTTCGATCTTTTATGGCTTATAGCCAACAATGAGCGGCCGCGACATCCGACGGGTTTCCGCAGGATGCCACACAGATAGGCTGCTGTTGTGCTTTTGTTATTTTTAAACTTTTTTATTTCTCTCTCACATTTGTGAATATAGGCTATATTTAAATGGGGTGATTGATTGCAAAACCGATTTTACCTTGTCATAGTTGAATAACGACAGTTCGGTGGGTAAAATGAACATACAGTGAACCTCAAAGTCCATTGACACGTACCTCTTTCCTATACAAATCTCAAAATGAAAAATTTGGAAAACGCTAGCTTTTCAACAAAGCCACCGGATTGATGTCAGTCCGGGGACCGCCTTTTTTGGCTCTGGTCTGTATCTTTGTCACGCCCCAAAATGTACATCCAGACCAGCCCACTCACTGGTGTTCTTGTCCAGTCCGAGGTAGCGTAGATCTCCGATGCTAGTTTAGCTGCGCGCTGCTCTGTGTAGGCTACTAAGCAATTACAAAGAATAACGTTTTGAAGTATAACAAGGATATTGAAAATGGACCACGGTCGTAAATGCTGTGTGCATTCGACAGGCATGGCTGCTGTTTGTCTATGAGAAGATCCCGGCGAAGTTTGACACTCAATTATTCATTTGCTCTGAACATTTCACCCAAGACAGTTTTGACAACCTTGGACAATTTCAAGCAGGATTTGCTAAGAAGCTGAACCTGAAAAGATGTGCTGTTCCGACCGTACGCTCATCGCAACCGCAAGCTGTAAGTAGGCTACAGTATGATTTTGTCGGTAACAGCAATGCTAACGTCTCCTGTATCTAGCATAGGTAGAATCCTAAATACGTTTCTAAACACATCAACATACTTTACTTAGCAAATGACTACCTAGACTAGCTGTAGTCGGCATTAGAAGGGAAGCTTCCGAAAAAATAGCCAGAAAACAAATAGCAGTATTGCTAACGCCTGTCTGGATTATCTATTTGAAAGAACTGGAGAAAGGCAGGTGCTAGATACAGGATATGTTAGCATTGCTAATAACTGTTACCGACAAAATCATACTACAGCTTGCGGTTGTGATGAACGTAAGGTCGGAACGCAGCTCTTTTCAGCAACAGCTTCATAGCAAATCCTGCTTTAGCTACATTGTCCCAGGTTTTCAAAACCGTCCTTGGTGAAATGGTTCGCGCAAATGTGTCGAGGGTCGAACTGCACAGGGATCTTCTACGCTACGGTATAGACAAACATCAGCATGCCCGTCTAGTCAATAGCTAGACTATTGACTAGACGGGCATGCTGCTAGACTCTATCTCATCTGCTTTTTATTAACGCTGATTTGAAAGGAATGCAAGAACAGCTATATAGCGAAAACACCTAGACTGTAAGCATGTAAACTAGTTTTCTATATGCTCTTGCGCAAGAGCATATAGAATGTGTGATGATTATATGCTCTTGCGTTAGAATATAGAATAGATAGAATAGCATAACTTAGTTTATTGGCAATGGGGCTAACGTTGTTTCATGTTCCTGACTGTTTCATTCAAATAAATAACCCGTGTTGTTATGTAAATCTACAATTCACGATGCATGTTTGTCCAGATTTTTGTCAGGTTATTTTTCAGCAAGATGTCTAGAGCTAGCTAACTGAAGCTGAGTTGAATCACGATATAGTTTGGTTGCTATAAGCTGTAACGTTCTACCCACCTAAGTCAATCCAGTTTGCTTCGACAACAGAAGTGGAAACAACTAACGTTATCATTTCAAATGATATCTAGTCAATATGTTGAAAACTGTTGTGTAGACACAATAGATTTATTTGCTCGTTTTTATTTCAAGTCTCCACCTTCTGTGTTTCAGTGAGTGCTGTTGGCCGTGTTGCGTTTTTTCTCCCCAGCTTCACTCGTTGAAAACCAACCAATCAGCGCGCAGCTCATTTAAATATTAATGAGCATACCATAAAAGGAGAAAAGCTAGTGTTTTTTCCCGGGAAAATTTCAGAGGATCTATCAGGGGGCATAGAACAGCACCCGGGCCTTTTTCAACCCAACCAATGTTACATACCCTATTCGGAGACCTTAAAGAAATGTGTGAAATACCCCCAAAAACCCTTTAAAGTTAGACAGCAATGTATAAGATAGGATGGAGATACATTTTGAGTGGATTTAGGGGAGGGGCCTCGAGCTCCGACTTTGCGGGGGGCGTCTGCAAAGTCCCGGCCGCCACTGATACAGACATTACCAGGTGATGCCAAATTGTAGAAACCGAGGGACATTACATGATTAATGAGTTATTTTTATTTTGCTAATTTAAATTAAACCATCTACAGAGCCGTCTTTTTAATCTCCATCACTTTATTTATGATTGTACTGTATGGCCTAGTCTTCTGGCACGTCCTCATCTGATGTAGACAGGCGCTCTATCCCAAAACGATGGCGTTCGAGGACTTCTCATTGCTGTTGTAGCTCCCTAATCTGGCGATGTAGGGCTTCGTTCTCGTCGGCCAAATTACTCGCCCTCGCTCCTGTTTTAGGGACTACACAGTAGTCATGATCTGGGGCCATTTCGGTCTCCATCTCCGAGTCCGACTCTGCTTCGGGACTCTCGGCCCGTGGACGCCGTTCCCAGACGCTCGGTCTGGGCGCAGGTAGTTTGCACCCATTCCACGAAAAGTAAACTGGTACGGCCCCCTTCTTTAGCCTCCTCAACCCTGCGGCAGTCACATTAAAATCGGTCTGCTTAAAATGCCTACTACAGATTTTGCTTCTAAGTACATTATATACGTGTGAAATGAGTTCCTGAAAGCATGTGCAAAGCGCTAAAACTTTGTCACACTGAAATGTGGAGTTAAACCGAAGAACAGTTTCTCTTCCGTTTTCAGATCAGGTTGTAATGGGTGGAGCCAAAAAATGCCCTATCTAATCATTTCGCCCTATCTACGTCAGATCACTGAATGGCTCCTCCTGCTGTACTGTTATTGTAGCCTACATAAGCTAGCTAGCTAGCTTCAGGATGTCTCCCACCACCCGCAACTGCATCTTCCCTGGATGCAATAACTCCAGCTGCGCTGCAACGCCATTTAAGTTCCCTATTGATAATGAAAGGAAAAATAGGTGGATAGATTTTGTGAAGAGCCACACTCATGGAAAGCTTTGGATAAACTCCAACAGCCGCCTCTGCACTGACCATTTCACGGCGGACAGTTTTAACATGGACCAGAGACAGACGGGGTTCACCAACACACGGCTTCTCTTGCAGCGCTGAGCCGTACCGAGCATCGCCCCTCCGGCCGTTCATCCTCCGGTCGCACCTGGACCATACACCGCCGCCAGCAGTTCATCACTCAGTTCTGTGTGCTTGTTATAATTATACTAGATATCTTTTCCAGAGGTATCTATGCTATGAGTTAGTGCAAACCGCTAAATTGATATTAGGCTACTCGGTTTAGAATGATGGTATTTTGGTGAAATGGTAGCTAATGTGTTAGAAGTAGCCTAGTTGGAGAGCTCACGGTCTGCTGTCTCTGGTGTCCATTTTTTTTACTGTTACAGCTCAGGGGAACATTTCATTTATATGCATCTGTATGTTTCACTCATTGAACAAATAAATTCTAATTCTATATGGTTTTGTTCGGCTTGACATAGAGTCTATTATCTGGGTCGGAGGTAGGCACTAGGCAGCGAGGGGCGGAGCTTCAGCTCCTTCAGGCGACACGCCCCCCAGTCTCAAGCAGAGAAGACTGCTGATTTTTTCACGATTTCAAACCCTAATTTAACATACTTGCCGGTGTTATTTTTTCATTCGAATTTGGATGGGTAGTTAATAACACATTATTCTGTGGTGTGGCGAATTTAAAACTCGTTTACAGGTCCACTTTACAGGATCTTTAACGTGCACGGAGCATATTGCTGAATTTGAATGAATTTTCCTCATAGACTCCACATGGTCGCAACCCTGTTCTACACGGACCCTGTCATGTTTTCTAAGGGATGTGTGCGTTATAATACTAGTGTAATAGCTTCTTTTGCGGTTTGTACGACTACCTATTCTGTATTTTTACGATCTTTATTAATCCAGATTAACTGATCAACAATTCCGGATACACTGTTCAATACAAATTGAGTAAAACAAAACAGTACAAGTACAGCGGTAACCCCGCCAAGTTGGGCTCTTCCACAAGATTCTGCCCAATTAAATTACTTTGTTGAGCTGACGCAAGAAAAAAAGCCGACCAACATTTGAAATCGTACTGTATCAGTTAAAACAAACTGTATGGTTAAAACCATAGAACTAACTTGCTTCAAGAGAAGACAAAAACAAAATAGGTAAGCAAGAATGCGGATTGTTGTGTAGCAAATAGTGGTAGCTCTAGCTAATATGCTACAGTACAGCTACTGTAGTAACTGCACTGAGAGAAGCAAATAGGACATTAAAATGTAATGCTATAAATGTATTGAAATGTAATGCTATAAATGTATCCCAAAGTCTTTATTTCACCTGCAGGGGATCACCAGTCGACTCTTTGAGAAACTTTAAGAAATGCCTAGCCAACTAGGCTTATAAAAGCGATATTAATGACAGTCTGGCTAGGTGGTCTAAAAAGTCACTTACCAGTACGACAGTTCCCGACGCATCCCATAAATAGCATATTAGTAATAGTAGACCTACCTATGTACGTCTTTTAATTATATGCAGTGGAATTATGAGTGTGATGGTGCATTGTGTTTTATGTTCTGCAGAGTTTGATAGACAGGATAGTGGTGTAACAGGTGGAGGGCTGCGTGCCAGAGACCTTGCTTGTGCATCGGTCAGTTAACCTCCACAATCGTTAACATTTCCTTTCTGTTAAGGCTTATCACAAACCATAACACATTATGTATTTATTTATGTTTGTTGAAAATAGCATTAAATCGGTGTCGAGTAAACAATGGAAATGGGAGCGTCAGACTAGGTGAGGGAATAAAAGACTTGTCCTGGTTGTTTTGTTTTTGCATGTGGTCTTGAAGACTGGTCCTGCCGACCCAGTGATATAACAAGTATTAATATACGTTTTTGTATTAGTGTGGGCTACAATTTTTTTTGCTCTCTTTTTACCCAAACCAATTTTTATTTAACTCAGCACATACCCTGTTTTAACGTGAATTTATTTTATTGGCAAATGCTAAAACAAAATATTGAATGTCAATTAGGTTACACAATATTATAGGCTACAATGTATGCTATTCACTTTACCTCTAGATGGTGTAAACTGACCCACATTCACGCACACTGACTTTAGTTGTCTACGTTTAACAGTTGATGAAATAGCATGTGGGAGATGGTTTATATTTAAAAGTTCCAGCATTTCCATTCATGTTTTACACATTTTCAGGATAATTATTTTTTTGGGAGAAAACAAGTAGGCCTACAAATGTAAATGTAGCCTATTGTATTACTCATAATATACCTTATGGTAAAACGTTTTACAAAACGTTTGTGGTTGTCATGCAAACAACATTTATTTGAATAGTGTTTCTTTTATACAACTCCATTTAGTCTACACTAGCTGTCAATGCAGCTAGAGATCATTAATGTTTCCCAATGGGGCGGGCACATTTAGCGTTGAGCTATTCCGGGCTACGGTTAATGCAACACACAACACCTCGGAGTGCCCTGGAAGCTCAAAGTAACACATTTTCAACCAGACTGACGGTTTTCGGTGGCCTTTATGTATCATGGTTTAACGGTTCTGCTTGACAATGAATGACCATAGCATACGTCGATAGTTAATATAACGGAAAGGCAACTAAACTCGAGATAATAACTCAGGTAAGATTATTTTACTTTTATTAAAGTTGTGGTTTGTGGCAGTAGGTCTAGACGATATTATGATGTTTGATGTTTCTGACGATATTCCAAAAAGCCGGGTAGCCTAGTATAGGCAGTAGGGATCCTAGCAGGTCACCACACACACACGCGTAGGTTATGGTGTGTGAAGTCTGGTTTGGATCTTGGACATTATTTTTTTGTCGCAGTTAGAGCTACTGATGTCGTGGACACGCAGAATGTTGGCGCAAGACGCATTCTTTGCTCAGTGGCGATTTTAGACTCTTTTTAGGGGTGCTCAAGCACACCTAAATTTAATCTCAGCACCCCTAAAAAAGAAAAAACATTTGTTTTTAATTATTATTATCTTAAATACGTTTTAGTGCTCTAACGTGAGAGTGAAAACGTGTCTGTTAGTGACATGACAAACAATTACACAGCAGCAGGGCAGAGCAGACTCCAGCCCCTGTCATGTCAATTGAGAAGGATGTGCTTGAGAGAGTCCAAAACGAAAAAGTGATTGATATATTTGCCACCCTCAAGGTGAGGCGACATAGCTTAATTCTCCCTAAGTAGAAGGAATGATCTGCAGAGATGTTTTAAGCCGAAAGGGTAGAGAATAGTTGAGTGACATTGTTCCTTATTGTAAGCTGGGTTGGGTTTTTGGGTGACATTGTTAAAACAATGTTTATTTATAGTTGACACATCATTATTGTTTCAGTCATAAAGAAAGTGACTTTCTTAATTTTTTCATTCATTAAATATTTTGCATAATAATAAATAAATGTATTAAATGTTATTCAGTAAAATTAATCATTTATTAGAAAGGGGGTTTCACAATTTAGCAAGTCACTGTATCCATGTCACATTTTCATTGGGGGCTGAGCCCCCCCTAAAGGTCTGATCCTAGAATCGCCCCTGGCTCACTGAGATTATTCCGATGTGGGGTTTATATACTGTACATAGGCTACGTGTATAGAGACGTATGTGTGTATGTTCATTTATGTTTGTTTTCTGGAATTTGTTATAAAACGTAATTTGTACAAACAGAAATCTGTACAAAGTCTTAAATACGCGTTCCCAGTTCGCTGACACATGTTCCACACTCCCGTTGTCTTCCGCCAGCTACTCGCCAAGGTACCTGGTGGATCCCCCCCCCCCCCCCCAACACACCATGACCCAGCACCGCTCCATCCATCTGTTCCGGAAGGGCCTGCGTCTCCACGACAACCCGTCCCTGGTGGGGGTGTTGGAGTCGTCAGCGTGTGTGTACCCCGTGTTCATCCTGGACCGGGGCTTCATGGAGGGGGCCATGCGTATCGGGGTGCTGCGCTGGAGGTTCATACTGCAGGTAACCCGTCACAAACACAGCTGTCCTGTCAGAAGCTAAGAGGTTTCTTTTGTGTGCTGTGGCCTGCTTGTTGTTGAAAGTATCCATCCAGATATATGTCCTTGTTATGAAGAAACAGCCCTTTGACAGTAACAGATTTTATATTTTATTATGACTTCCTGGCATACAGTGCAATTTTTTGAATTTGTCAGATTATGTTCCAACAAGTCAGCTGGAGGGTGTTCGTTTGGTGGAGGCTTGTTTTGCTAGTATCAGTTCAAATGAACAATACATTAACAATGTAAACCACCCCTTCTCAAGACCTCCTAGAAAGCCTAATCCTAATCTTAATCTGATGCCTGTTGTCCTCCAGAGTCTGGAGGACCTACACAACAGGTTGCAGGTGCTGGGCTCCCGGCTCTACGTGGTCCAGGGGCCCTGTCTGGGGGTGCTGCGGCGCCTGGTGGCCCAGTGGGGGGTGACCCAGCTCAGCCTGGACACGGAGGTGGAGCCCCACTATCTCCAGCAGGACCAGGAGATCCAGGCCCTGGCCGGAGAGCTGGGCCTGACCCTGCGCACCGCCGTGGCCCACACGCTCTACGACGTCCGCAGGTGGGAGCAGGCAGGCTGGAGCCCTGCTGTTAAGAGACAGATAGCTAGTAGGAGGATGGGTATAACTCAGTGGTAGAACATGGGGATGGGTATAACTCAGTGGTAGAACATGGGGATGGGTATAACTCAGTGGTAGAACATGGGGATGGGTATAACTCAGTGGTAGAACATGGGGATGGGTAAAGCTCAGTGGTAGAACATGGGGATGGGTATAACTCAGTGGTAGAACATGGGGATGGGTATAACTCAGTGGTAGAACATGGGGATGGGTATAACTCAGTGGTAGAACATGGGGATGGGTATAACTCAGTGGTAGAACATGGGGATGGGTATAACTCAGTGGTAGAACATGGGGATGGGTAAAGCTCAGTGGTAGAACATGGGGATGGGTATAACTCAGTGATAGAACATGGGGATGGGTAAAACTCAGTGTCACCCCCCCTGTACATGTATTTGTATAAAAGTGTCTGCTAAAGGAAGTCCAGTGTGGGCTGTGCTGGAGTGTGACCTAGGCATGCTGTAGTGACACGGTTCTTCATCCGTCTCCTGCAGGATAGTGAGAGCCAATGGGGGCCAGCCTCCCCTTACCTATAAGAAGTTCCTGAAGGTTCTCTCTGGTCTGGGGGAGCCCAGTCAGCCTGCCAGAGACATCACACCCGAGGACTTCCAGTAAGCGCACACACACAGACACACACAGTCACATGCGCACACATACACACACACACACACACATATTCACATGCGCATACACACACACAGTCACATGCGCACACACAGTCACATGCACACACACACACACATTCACACACACACACACACACATTCACACACACACACACACACACACACACACACACACACACACACACACACACACACACACATCAGAATCAGAATGGGATTTATTCGCCATGAAAGTTTGCACAGACAGGGAATTTGCTTTGGCAGGAAGGTGCATACAATAAACATATACCTAAAATTTAGATATGTGGACTATCTATACTAAGGGTACATAAACTAGCAGTACTAAGTGGGATTAGAATATAATTAAATATACAATAAAATAAAATATAAGTTGCCGTAAATTACAATATAAAAATACAAATATTACAAAAAATACAAATGTACAAGATACCATTATTGTAATGCAGTGCAAAAAGCAGTGTGTTTTAAGCAAGAAGTCATTAGAGTCAGTGTGGTCCCTTGGCCTTGTTGAAGAGGCCAACAGCGGAAGGGAAGAAACTGTTTTTGTGGCGTGAGGTATTGGTCCTGATGGACCGCAGCCTTCTGCCGGAGGGGAGTGACTGAAACAGGGAGTGTCCAGGGTGGGAGGAGTCGGCCACAATCTTCCTCGCTCGCCTCAGGGTCCTCAAGGTGTGCAGGTCCTCGAGGGTAGGCAGATTGCAGCCAAATACCTTCTCAGCAGTGCGGATGATACGCTGCAGTCTGCTCTTGTCCTTGGCAGTGGCAGCAGCGTACCAGACGGTGATGGAGGAGGTGAGGATGGACTCAATGATGGCTGAGTAGAAGTGCACCATCATTGTCTTTGGCAGGTTGAACTTCTTCAGCTGCCGAAGGAAGTACATCCTCTGTTGTGCTTTCTTGATGAGGGAGCTGATGTTCAGTTCCCACTTGAGGTCCTGGGAGAGGATAGTGCCCAGGAAGCGGAAGGACTCCACAGTGTTGACTGGGGAGTCACACAGGGTGATGGGGGTGAGTGGGGCTGTGTTCCTCCTGAAGTCCACAACCATCTCCACTGTCTTAAGAGCATTGAGCTCTAAGTTGTTCTGGCTGCACCAGGTCACCAGGTTGGCCGCTTCCCACCTATAATCAGACTCGTCTCCACCAGAGATGAGCCCAATAAGGGTGGTGTCGTCCGCAAACTTCAGGAGTTTGACGGACGGATGACTGGAGGTGCAACTGTTGGTGTACAGGGAGAAGAGCAGAGGAGAAAGGACGCAGCCCTGAGGTGATCCGGTGCTGATGGACCGGGAGTCAGAGACTTGTGTTCCCAGCTTAACGCACTGCTTCCTGTCAGACAGGAAGTCTGTGATCCACCTGCAGGTGGAATCAGGCACGTTCAGCTGGGAGAGCTTGTCCTGAAGCAGAGCGGGGATGATGGTATTGAAGGCAGAGCTGAAGTCCACAAACAGGATCCTGGCATAGGATGCTTAGGAGTCCAGGTGCTGTAGGGTGAAGTGGAGGGCCATGTTAACTGCATCGTCCACAGACCTGTTGGCTCTGTAGGCAAACTGCAGGGGGTCCAGTAGAGGGTCAGTGATGGATTTAAGGTGTGCCAGCACCAGGCGCTCGAAAGACTTCATTACCACAGAGGTCAGGGCGACGGGTCTGTAGTCATTATGTCCTGTTGGCCTTGGCTTTTTGCCACACACACACACAGTCACATGTGCACACACACACACAAAGTCACATGCGCACACACACAGACAGTCAAATGCACACACACACACATATTCACACACACACACATTCACACACATTCACACACACACACACACACACACACATTCACACACACACACCGTCACACGCACACACAGTCACATGCACACACACACACACATGCACACACACACACACACACATATTCACACACACACACACACATTCACACACATTCACACACACACACACACATTCACACACAAAGTCACATGCACACACATTCACACACACACACACAGTCACATGCACACACACGCACACACACACACAGTTAGACACACATTCACACAGACACACACGTGAGTGCAGTACAGGGCCGTCTGGTTCTGTTGTGCCGGAGGGATCACCAGGCAGCAGAGTCCTGCCCACCATCTCCTCTCATCCTTGGCCTTGATAACGAAGCTAGGCTGGAGACATATGGAGGAGTTTAGTATTGTTTCTGAGGGGGATATTGGTGTGGCTATCAAGGCTATTTGGAATGTTGCCCCTGATGTGAATGGTTTGTTAATTAGTACAGTTATTACGGCAGTGTGAGACTGGCACATCTAATAGTGTGTGTGTCAGAGCTGCCAAGGCAGCAGATGCCTGTGAAACACTAAGATGTCTGTGTTTAGTAAACACCCTACATGTGACTCGGCAGCAACAGCCCCCCCTGGAGGAGCCAGCTACAGAAAATGGGTGTGTGTTGGTGGTGGATGCTAAGAAATGAAATTGTAATACAATCATTGACTCAACGAATGATCTAACTGATGATTCACAAACACACACACGTGTGTGTTTGTGGACCATTCCACACGCTCACATCAAATGTTCTCCTGTCTGTGGGACCCAGCCAGTCACCAGCCCACCTCTGACCCTACCAGGCTGCCAGCAGTGCTGGTGTTTGATCCCAGCCAGACCAGCCTGGTCAGAACCCCTGTGCTCCAAACAGGATATGGATGTGACCTTCACCACACAGCTCAGCTGATGTTGTCTCTGGGTTCCAGGGGTGTTGCTAGGGGGCGGGAGGGAGGACCCTAGCGACTGGTGTCTATAGAGACACCGTGTCATGACCTACTGGGATGTTCTGTATCATGGGATTGAATAAACTTTGCTAAACGGGGTTCCTAGTTTCAAGTGACCTGCTTCCTTCATCTGACCCCTGTTGTGGGAAATTATACTTATATCTGCTGGTACTGGGCACACATAGGAAGGCAGACAGCTGTGCATTTGTACATACAGTATATACGGTGTAGTCATACAATATAATTCAAACATACTTGACACACATCTGAAATCCTGCCCCAAGACGACATTGACAACTGACTGGAATGACAATGTGTAATCATTTTTATGATTTATTTTTATTATGAGTGTATCTGGGTAATGGGAGAGCATTTTACATCATCTCAGGTTCAGATCCTCTGTATGTCACTTGGGATAAAAACATCAGGCCACAAAATTATATACATGTTTGTACGTGTTTATGTTTTTTCTAAGGTTATGTCAATGTACATTAATGCCAATGTTCCTGCCTGTGAAGAGCAGTGACAGAGGGGACGTGATGTTCCGGTCTCCTCCGTGTTGTTCCGTCTCAGGAGGTGCTGTCCACCCCTGGAGGAAGAGGGCCGGTGTGGGGTGCCCTCCCTGGAGGAAGAGGGCCGGTGTGGGGTGCCCTCCCTGGAGGAAGAGGGCCGGTGTGGGGTGCCCTCCCTGGAGGAAGAGGGCCGGTGTGGGGTGCCCTCCCTGGAGGAAGAGGGCCGGTGTGGGGTGCCCTCCCTGGAGGAAGAGCGCCGGTACAGGGTGCCCTCCCTGGAGGAGCTGGGCATGCACACAGAGCACCAGGTGCTGTGGCCTGGAGGAGAGACCCAGGCCCTCCAGAGGCTGCGCACACACATGGAGAGCCAGGTGGGCATCAGAAGACACCTCGTAGAGTGCTGTTCTAAATACTCTCACAGAGTGAATACATAGGGTGAAATCATTTAGTCTGTATATGTATAAATAAAAGACTAGTAGATATTGTTGCACAGGAATAGCCTGGTAAAGACAGACCCTTCCTTTTAGGGCTGTCACAATATCCGATTTTCCCGACACGATTATTGTGGCCAAAATTATCCACGATTACGATATTAGTGTGATATATATATATATATATATATATATATATATATAGAATGTTAACAATAATAAACAATAATGTTATTACTCAGTCAAATTAATCTTAAGCTTTGTGTATTGTGTGTTTTACACTCAAAATACGATTGTAGGGAGGTGGAGAGAGAGTCTGTTACCAAAAGCTGAAACGAAAATGATTCGAGAGGTGCTGAACTATTTATACAATATTACATTGCTCAAAAAAATGTAAGGAACATTTCTTTATCAGGGTATGGCATGAATTCAATTCCACTTCTCTGATAATGATCAGGGCTGCGTTTCCCAAAAGCGGCGTAAGCCTAAGTTGATCGTAGAATCCATCGTACGACGAATCTTAGTTTTACAGGCCGTTCCCAAAGACACCGTAGCTAAAGTGTCTCTTGAAAATTCGTAGCTCTTGAAAGCGCATAGATTAGCCTACTCCTTACGAGCATGTTTTGGAAACGCACGTAAGAAATCGTTATTTTGCTCAATCGTTGCTACGATCCATCGTTATCGGGAAACGCAGCCCTGGTCAGTTAATTAGCAGAGGGGGTTGTTAGTCAGTTTCAGCTGCATTGGTGTTGATGGAATTAACAACAGGTGCACTAGAGGGCCAACAATGAGACGACCCCCAAAACAGGACTGGTCTTGCATGTGGAGGCCATTTCAAGTGTCTCCCTCTTGATCTCTTTGACTGGTTTTTCACTAGTGTTGGCTTTAGCTAGAGTCATTATCACTACTGGGATGTGTCTCCCAGCACAATCACCAGAACATGGAGGAGATTCCAGGAGACAGGTAGTTACTCTAGGAGAGCTGGACAGTAGAAGGTCCTCAACCCATCAGCAGGACCGATATCTGCTGCTTTGTGCAAGGAGGAACAGGTTGAGCACTGCCCGAGCCCTACAGAATGACCAACATCATTCAGCATGACCGGTTTGGTGGTGGGTCAGTGATGGTCTGGGGAGGCATATCCATGGAGGGACGCACAGGCCTCTACAGGCTAGAGAACAGAAGTTCAGTCTGACTGAAATCCTTGAACCAGTCAGACCCTACGCTGGTGCAGTAGGTCCTGGGTTCCTCCTGATGCACGACAATGCCCGGCCTCATGTGGAGGGTATGCAGGCAGTACCTGGAAGATGAAGGAATCGATACAATTGAATGGCTCTCACGATCACCTGACCTAAACTTGATAGAACACCTCTGGGACATTATGTTTCGGTCCATCAGATGCAGCCAGGTTGCTCCTCAGACTTTACAGAAGCTCACTGATGCCCCTCGACAGATCTGGGAGGACATCCCACAAGACACCATCCGTCCATCATTAGGAGCATGCCGCGACGTTGTCAAGCATGTATACAAGCACGTGGGGGCAACACAAGATATTGAGAAGCATTTTGAGTTGCAGACATTGAATTTTGGCAAAAAGGACTAGCCTGCCACATCATCTTTTACTTTGATTTTGGGGGTGTCTGTAAAATGAAGCCCTCTCTAGGCTGAAAACTTTTATTTCTATCAAAAGATTTGGCATCCTTTCGTTCCTAAGACATTAAACTGTCCATATCAGTATAGATATCCATCCATCCATCATCTTCCGCTTATCCGGGGGTCGGGTCGCAGGGGCAGCAACCTAAGCAGGGAGGCCCAGACTTTCCTCTCCCCGGCCACTTCCACCAGCTCTTCCTGGGGGACCCCGAGGCGTTCCCAGGCCAGCTGAGAGACATAATCCCTCCAGCGTGTCCTGGGTCTTCCCCGGGGCCTCTTCCCAGTATAGATATCCAACATAATTTTTTTTCACATTGAGATTTACATTTACATTTATTCATTTAGCAGACGCTTTTATCCAAAGCGACTTCCAAGAGAGAGCTTTACAAAGTGCATAAGTCACTGATCATAACAACAAGATAGCCAAAAAACATCGCAAGTAGCCAAAACATGAAGCACACATTGTGAACAACCAAAGTAAGTGCCAAAGGGAAGAACCATAAGAGCATGTAGTTAAACAAGTTACAATTAAACAACATGAACAGCTATAAGTGCAAGTGTACCTGTGGAAAAAAGCAAGCAACAGTAATAAAACAATATATCACAGCGAGAACAAAAATTTAAATCAGTTACCACTAACCACAAGAGCAACAAGTCTCTAAGCAAGAGTCATTGTGATCCTTGAGGTAAACTAACATCGGGTCAAGCGAACCGTTCCTAAGTACCGTTGTACTCCCGGAACAAGTGCGTCTTGAGCCTTTTCTTGAAGGTGGAGAGACAGTCAGTGTCTCTGATGGAGGTGGGGAATTGATTCCACCACTGGGGGGCCAGACAGGAGAAGAGCTTGTGTTGGGACCGGGCGGTCTTGAGCGGTGGGACCACCAGGCGGTTGTCTGAAGAAGACCGTAGGAGACGGGTGGGGGTGTAAGGCTGCAGGAGAGACTTGATGTAGACGGGTGCAGTCCCGTTCACTGCTCGGAAGGTCAATACCAGGGTCTTGAATCTGATACGGGCCATGATAGGTAGCCAGTGGAGAGAGATGAGGAGCGGGGTAACATGGGAGCGTCTGGGTAGATTGTAGACCAGGCGGGCCGCCGCGTTCTGAATCCTCTGAAGAGGGCGGGTTGCACATGCTGGGAGACCAGCGAGCAGCGAGTTGCAATAGTCCAACTTGGAGAGGACGAGTGCTTGGACTAGCAGCTGGGTGGAGTGCTCAGACAGGTATCTCCTGATCTTCCGGATGTTGTAGAGGGTGAATCTACATGACCGGGAGACCGCAGCAATGTGGGCCGTGAGGGAGAGCTCGTCGTCCATGGTAACCCCAAGGTTCCTGGCAGAGGATGAAGGGGTCACCGTCGCAGATCCCAGGGTGATTGAGAGATCGTGGGAGATGGAGGGTTTAGCCGGGATGATGAGAAGTTCTGTTTTGGCGAGGTTCAGCTGGAGGTGGTGCTCGGTCATCCAGGCGGAGATGTCTGTGAGGCCGGCCTCAATCCTAGCTGAGATCCCCGGATCGGTCGGGGGGAACGACAGGTACAGCTGCGTGTCGTCAGCGTAGCAGTGGTAGGAGAAGCCATGGGAGGTGATGATTGGTCCAAGTGAGGTGGTGTACAGAGAGAAGAGGAGGGGTCCAAGGACGGAGCCCTGTGGGACACCAGTGGAGAGCTGGCGAGGGCCTGACAGTTTGCCTCCCCAGGAAACCTGGTAGGATCTTCCCGACAGGTAGGATGAGATCCACTGGAGTGCAGTGCCAGTGATGCCCATCTCAGAAAGTCTGGCGAGCAGGATCTGGTGGTTAACCGTATCAAACGCTGCAGAAAGGTCCAGCAGAATGATAACGGATGACCTGGAAGCTGCTCTGGCAGACTGGAGGGCAGTTGTGACTGAAAGGAGGGCAGTCTCTGTGGAGTGGCCAGTCTTGAAGCCCGATTGGTTGGGGTCAAGCAGGTTGTTCTGAGAGAGAAAGTTAGACAGTTGGTTAGATACAGCACGTTCAATTGTTTTTGAAAGGAAGGGTAACAGTGATACCGGTCTGTAGTTCTGGAGAACGGCAGGGTTAAGGGAGGGTTTTTTGAGTAGAGGGGTAACTCTAGCCTGTTTGAAGGCAGAGGGGAAGGTGCCAGAGGTGAGAGAGGAGTTTAGGACATGGAGAAGAAAAGTTATGATGGAGGGGGAGATGGTTTGAAAGAGAGGGGAGGGTATAGGATCAAGGGGACAGGAGGTGGGGCGATGAGAGAGAATGAGGTCAGAGATCTCTGCCTCAGACAGGGGAGAAAAAGAGTTTAGACATTTAGTTGGGTCAGTCATGGAGGGTGAGAGGGTAGGAAAGGTGGGTTTAGGGAACCGACTGCTAATGTCGGCGACTTTTTTCTCAAAGAAGGAGGATAAGTCGTCTGCTGTCAGGGTGGAGGGAGGGGGTGGGGGAGGTGGGTTAAGAAGGGTGGAGAAGGTAGAGAAAAGTTTGTGGGGGTTTGAAGCAGAGTTAATTTTGTTCAGAAAGTAGAGGGTTTTAGCACCAGTTATGTGAGAAGAGAAGGATTTGAGGAGGGAGTGATACTTATCAAGGTCCAGACCGCCTTTGGACTTGCGCCATCTCCTCTCGGCTGCCCGAAGGGTGGACCGTTCTTCACAAATAACATCCGTAAGCCACGGGCAGGAGGGAGAAGATCGTGCAGGCCTGGTTGACAGGGGACAGAGAGAGTCAAGTGATGCAGTTAAAGTGGTTAACAAGGTGTCGGTGGCAGTGTTAGTGGGGTGGGACGAGAACTCGTCAATGGGGGGGAGGGAGGATGTTACAATAGAGGAGAAATGGGAGGGGGATAGGGAGCGGAGGTTGCGCCGGAAAGTTACAAGGGGAGGGGAGGTAGAAGGAGTTGGAGGGAGAGAGATAGAGAATTGGATAAAGTAGTGATCAGAAATATGCAGTGGGGTTACAGAGGTTAAGTCAGTGATACAGTTACGTGTCAGGATGAGGTCTAGCTGTTTGCCTGCCTTGTGGGTCGCCGGTGTGCTCAGCAGCGTCAGGTCGAAAGAGGTCAGGAGAGACAAGAAGTCGACGGCCTGAGTTCCTTGGAGGTGGATGTTGAAGTCCCCAAGGACTATCAGGGGGGTTCCATCATCCGGGAGGACGCTGAGGAGCATGTCCAGCTCCTCCACAAAGTCGGCTAGCGGGCCTGGTGGGCGATAAAGAACAATTAAGCATGCTTTGATAGGATCAGTTAGTATCGCATAATGGTGTTCAAATGATTTGGCAGTAACATGGAGTGGTGTGGATGTGTATTTAATATGTGGGGAAAGAAGCAACCCTGTCCCACCACCCCGCCCGGTTGAGCGGGGTGAGTGAGTGAAGGAGTGGTTGACGGAGAGAGCAGCTGGAGTTGCAATGTTCTCAGGGCGGATCCATGTCTCTGTCAGCGCAAGGGCACAGTGGGGTCTGATGTGTTTTCAAAGTGTTCCATAATTTTTTTTTTGCAGTGTATTATAGGTGTATTATTAACATGATAACTTAATAAACAATGATAAACAATCACAGTTATCGTCAGTACTGTTATTGGTTATAACGGTCGATAACGATATATGAAAAATACAACTAATAACCCCTGCTGTGTACTCGCTGTGTACTCGCTGTGTTATTGTTCTTCCCTTTGGGACTTATTGGGTTTCACAATGTATGCTTCATGTTTGGCTACCCGCAATGTTTGGATCTTGTTGTTATGATCAGTGACCTATGCACTTTTGTAAAACTCTCTCTTGGAAGTCCATCCATCCATCCATCTATCCATCATCTTCCGCTTGTCCGGGGGTCGGGTCGCGGGGGCAGCAACCTAAGCAGGGAGGCCCAGACTTTCCTCTCCCCGGCCACTTCCACCAGCTCTTCCTGGGGGACCCCGAGGCGTTCCCAGGCCAGCCGTGAGACATAGTCCCTCCAACGTGTCCTGGGTCTTCCCCGGGGCCTCTTCCCAGTGGGACGTGCCCAGAACACCTCACCAGGGAGGCGCCAGATGCCCGAGCCACCTCAACTGGCCCCTCTCGACACGGAGGAGCAGCGGTTCTACTCTGAGCCCCTCCCGGATGACCGAGCTTCTCACCCTATCTCTAAGGGAGAGCCCGGACACCCTGCGGAGAAAACTCATTTCGGCCGCTTGTAATCGCGATCTCGTTCTTTCGGTCACTACCCACAGTTCGTGACCATAGGTGAGGGTAGGAACGTAGATCGACTGGTAAATAGAGAGCTTCGCCTTTCGACTCAGCTCTTTCTTCACCACAACGGACCGATGCAGAGCCCGCATCACTGCGGACGCCGCACCGATCCGCCTGTCGATCTCGCGCTCCATCCTTCCCTCACTCGTGAACAAGACCCCGAGATACTTGAACTCCTCCGCTTGGGACAAGATCTCCTCCCCGACCCGGAGATTGCACTCCACCTTTTTCCGGTCGATAACCATGGCCTCAGATTTGGAGGTGCTGATTCCCATCCCAGCCGCTTCGCATTCGGTTGCGAACCGCTCCAGTGAGAGCTGGAGGTCACGGCCCGATGAAGCCAACAGGACCACATCATCTGCAAAAAGCAGCGACCCGATCCTGAGGTCCCCAAACCGGACCCCCTCAACGCCCTGGCTGCGCCTAGAAATTCTGTCCATATAAGTTATGAACAGAATCGGTGACAAAGGGCAGCCCTGGCGGAGTCCAACCCTCACCGGGAACAAGTTCGACTTACTACCGGCAATGCGGACCAAACTCTGGCACCGGTCGTACAGGGACCGAACAGCCCCGATCAGGGAGTCCGGTACCCCTTACTCCCGGAGCACCCCCCACAGGAGCCCCCGAGGGACACGGTCGAACGCCTTTTCCAAATCCACAAAACATGTGTAGACTGGTTGGGCGAACTCCCATGCACCCTCCAGAACCCTGCCGAGGGTATAGAGCTGATCCACAGTTCCACGGCCAGGACGAAAACCACATTGCTCCTCCTGAATCCAAGGTTCGACAATCCGACGGACCCTCCTCTTCAGCACCCCTGAATAGACTTTCCCAGGGAGGCTGAGGAGTGTGATCCCCCTAAAGTTGGAGCACACCCTCCGGTCCCCCTTTTTAAAGAGGGGAACCACCACCCCGGTCTGCCAGTCCAGAGGCACTGTCCCTGATGTCCACGCGATGTTGCAGAGTCGTGCCAACCAAGACAGCCCTACAACATCCAGAGCCTTAAGGAACTCCGGGCGGACCTCATCCACCCCAGGGGCCTTGCCACCGCGGAGCTTTTCAACCACCTCGGCGACCTCAGCCCCAGAGATAGAAGGGCCCCCCCCAATGTCCCCAGACTCTGCCTCCACGTCGGAACGCGTGTTGGTGGGATTAAGGAGGTCTTCAAAGTATTCCTTCCACCGATCCAGGACGTCCCCCATCGAGGTCAGCAGCGCACCATCCCCACCATATACAGCGTTGACAGTGCACTGCTTCCCCCTCCTGAGTCGCCGGATGGTGGTCCAGAACCTTTTCGAAGCCGTTCGGAAGTCATTCTCCATGGCCTCGCCGAACTCCTCCCATGCCCGGGTTTTTGCCTCCGCGACCGCCAAAGCCGCATTCCGCTTGGCCTGCCGGTACACATCAGCTGCCTCTGGAGTCCTACCAGCCAACAAAGTCCGATAGGCCTCCTTCATCAGCTTGACGGCTTCCCTCACCTCCGGTGTCCACCACCGAGTCCGAGGGTTACCGCCGCGACATGCACCGACCGCCTTGCGTCCGCAACTTCGGTCAGCCGCCTCAACAATGGAGGCCCGGAACATGGCCCATTCGGACTCAATGTCCCCGGCCTCCCCCGAGACATGATCGAAGCTATCCCGGAGGTGGGAGTTGAAGCTCCTTCTGACAGGGGATTCTGCCAGCCGTTCCCAGCAGACCCTCACATTACGTTTGGGCCTGCCAGGCCTGACCGGTGTCTTCCCCCACCATCGTAGCCAACTCACCACCAGATGGTGATCAGTTGACAGCTCCGCCCCTCTCCTCACCCGAGTGTCCAAGACATTCGGCCTCAGATCCGACGACACGACTACAAAGTCTATCATCGAACTGAGACCTCGGGTGTCCTGGTGCCAAGTGCACATATGGACACCCTTATGCTTGAACATGGTGTTCGTTATGGACAAGCCGTGTCTAGCACAGAAGTCCAACAACAAAACACCGCTCGGGTTCAGATTGGGGGGGCCGTTCCTCCCAATCACGCCCCTCCAGGTCTCACTGTCATTGCCCACATGAGCATTGAAGTCCCCCAGGAGGACGAGGGAATCTCCGGGAGGAGCGCTTTCCAGCACCCCTCCCAGAGACTCCAAAAAGGGTGGGTACTCTGCACTGCCATTTGGTGCATAAGCACAAACAACAGTGAGGACCCGTCCCCCCACCCGAAGGCGGAGGGAGGCTACCCTCTCGTCCACCGGGGTGAACCCCAACGTACAGGCGCCGAACCGAGGGGAAACAAGTATTCCCACCCCAGCTCGACGCCTCTCACCGAGGGCAACTCCAGAGTGGAAGAGAGTCCAGCCCCTCTCAAGGAGACTGGTTCCGGAGCCGATGCTGTGCGTCGAGGCGAGGCCGACTATATCTAGCCGGAACTTCTCTACCTCGCGTACCAGCTCCGGCTCCTTTCCCGCCAGCGAGGTGACGTTCCACGTCCCTAGAGCTAGCTTCTGCAGCAGAGGATCGGACCGCCAAGGCCCCCGCCTTCGGCCGCCGCCCGTCTCGCACTGCACCCGACCCCCATGACCCCTCCTGCGGATGGTGAGCCCACTGGAAGGGGGTCCCACGTTGTCTCTTCGGGCTGTGCCCGACCGGGCCCCATGGGAAAAGGCCCGGCCACCAGGCGCTCGCCATCGAGCCCCACCCCCGGGCCTGGCTCCAGGGGGGGGCCCCGGTGACCCGCTTCCGGGCAGGGGCAACTGAGAACCATTGTTCGTTTTCTTCATGGTAGTTTTTTGAGCCACGCTTTGTCTGATCCTTCGCCTGGAACCTGTTTGCCTTGGGTGACCCTACCAGGGGCATAAAGCCCCCGACAACATAACTTCCAGGATCATTAGGACACGCAAACCCCTCCACCGCGGTAAGGTGGTGACTCAGGGAGGGGCTCTTGGAAGTCGCTTTGTATAAAAGTGTCTGCTAAATGCATAAATGTAATGTAAAAAAATATAACCCCAGTACACTGTTATAACCCCTGCTGTGAACCCCAGTACACTGTTATAACCCCTGCTGTGAACCCCAGTACACTGTTATAACCCCTGCTGTGAACCCCAGTACACTGTTATAACCCCTGCTGTGAACCCCAGTACACTGTTATAACCCCTGCTGTGAACCCCAGTACACTGTTATAACCCCTGCTGTGAACCCCAGTACACTGTTATAACCCCTGCTGTGAACCCCAGTACACTGTTATAACCCCTGCTGTGAACCCCAGTACACTGTTATAACCCCTGCTGTGAACCCCAGTACACTGTTATAACCCCTGCTGTGAACCCCAGTACACTGTTATAACCCCTGCTGTGAACCCCAGTACACTGTTATAACCCCTGCTGTGAACCCCAGTACACTGTTATAACCCCTGCTGTGAACCCCAGTACACTGTTATAACCCCTGCTGTGAACCCCAGTACACTGTTATAACCCCTGCTGTGAACCCCAGTACACTGTTATAACCCCTGCTGTGAACCCCAGTACACTGTTATAACCCCTGCTGTGAACCCCAGTACACTGTTATAACCCCTGCTGTGAACCCCAGTACACTGTTATAACCCCTGCTGTGAACCCCAGTACACTGTTAGGACTATGCACTCCTGATCCTTGTGTCCAAAACAGAGTTCTGAGGTGTTAGTGACAAATCTCAGCTGTCCTGTAGATATGTGGCCTGGTTAAAAGAGAGCTTGTCTTGTGTTGTTCAGGGATGGGTGGCCAACTTCTCCAGGCCTCGGACCATTCCCAACTCCCTTCTACCCAGCACCACTGGCCTGTCTCCCTACCTGGCCCTGGGCTGCCTCTCCGCCCGCACCTTATACCACAGGCTCTCCAAAATCTATGCACGGGTACGTACTAAAAATAAAGTATAGCTCCACAATTGTTTCAAAATCACCCCAAAAAGAGGTGTTGGAGGCAGTTAATTTGACATTGTTCGCTTGGCTAAAGAAAAGCCAGGTTTCCATATCACCAAGGTAACCTTTTGTTTACCGTGTCTCCCTGGGCCCTCCCCCAGTCCAAGAACCACTCGCTGCCTCCCGGGTCGCTACAAGGGCAGACGCTGTGGCGCGAGTTCTTCTACACCATCGCCTCGGCAACGCCCAACTTCAGCCTGATGGAGGGCAACCCCATCTGCCTCCAGATCGACTGGGACGAGAGGAAGGACCTGCTCCACAAGTGGACGATGGTACAAGCAGATCCCTCCAGCCCTCCCTGACCCCAGGCACAGAGCAGGGAGGGCTGATCCCAAACAGTAGTTATTGTCTGCATGGTGGTTGTTTGACTCCCTGGCCTCTCTGTGGATCCCAGGGCCAGACGGGCTTCCCCTGGATCGACGCCATCATGACCCAGCTGAGGCAGGAGGGCTGGATCCACCACCTGGCCCGCCACGCCGTGGCCTGCTTCCTCACCAGAGGAGACCTGTGGATCAACTGGGAGGAGGGACTGAAGGTGAGGAGGAGGAGGAGGAGGAGGAGGAGGAGGGAGTAGGAGGGAGGATGGGAAGGGGAGGAGAGGAGAGAGGGAGGGAGGATGGGAAGGGGAGGAGAAAGGAGAGAGGGAGGGGGGAAGGGGAGGAGAGAGGAGGAGAGTGGGAGGGAGAGGTATGTAGATGAGGAGGTTAGAGGGGTCGGGAGGAGGGATGAAAAGGGAGATGGAGATTGAAGAGGGTATTAGTTGGTAGAGAGTGTATGACATGCACAGGTTTAGGATACGGGCTGTTCTACACTGTGTGTTTGTGCGTGTGTGTTTGTCTCAGGTGTTTGAGGACGAGCTGTTGGATGCAGACTACAGCATCAACGCTGGTAACTGGATGTGGCTGTCTGCCAGTGCCTTCTACCACCAGTTACCTCGCATCTTCTGTCCTGTACGCTTCGGCCGGCGCACTGACCCCACCGGAGAGTACCTCAGGTCTCTGGACCAGGACCAGCTTCTGGGAAACTGGGCCTAGACATTATATACATAGAAATAAATCAATGTATTATTTGTGTTTTTAAACACAAATTGTTTAAACACCCTGTTGGATGTATTGTCCTCCTCTGTGTCTGCAGGAAGTACCTGCCAGTACTGAAGAACTTTCCGTCAAAGTACATCTACGAGCCGTGGAAAGCCCCGGAGGAGGTGCAGCTACAGGCTGGATGTGTCATAGGTAACTACTGTAATACCATTAATGTAGTACAATTACTGCTGTAGTACTATTACTGGAGTCAGGTGGCTGAGCGGTGAGGGAGTCGGACTAGTAATCCGAAGGTTGCCAGTTCGATTCCCGGTCATGCCAACTGACGTTGTGTCCTTGGGCAAGGCACTTCACCCTACTTGCCTCGGGGGAATGTCCCTGTACTTACTGTAAGTCGCTCTGGATAAGAGCGTCTGCTAAATGACTAAATGTACTGTAGTACTATTACTACTGTAATACCATTAATGTAATACTATTACTTCTGTAGTACTATTACTGCTGTAGTACTATTACTGCTGTAGTATTATTACTGCTGTAGTACTATTACTGCTGTAGTATTATTACTGCTGTAGTACTATTACTGCTGTAGTATTATTACTGCTGTACTACCATTACTGTAGTACTATTACTACTGTAATAACATTAATGTAGTACCATTACTACCAGACCAGGTGCAGCTACGGCTGGATGTGTCCTAGGTAACTACAGTAGTACTCTAGTCCTGCTGGTGTGTGCAGGTAAGGACTACCCTCTACCAGTGGTGGACCACCAGGAGGCCAGCCAGAAGAACCTGGAGATGATGAGACGAGTCCACAACCAACAGGAGAGCACAGCACGGCTCACTAGAGGTAACACACACACACAGCACGGCTCACTAGAGGTAACACACACACAGCACGGCTCACTAGAGGTAACACACACACACAGCACGGCTCACTAGAGGTAACACACACACACACAGCACGGCTCACTAGAGGTAACACACACACACAGCACGGCTCACTAGAGGTAACACACACACACAGCACGGCTCACTAGAGGTAACACACACACACACAGCACGGCTCACTAGAGGTAACACACACAGCACGGCTCACTAGAGGTAACACACACACACAGCACGGCTCACTAGAGGTAACACACACAGCACGGCTCACTAGAGGTAACACACACACACAGCACGGCTCGCTAGAGGTAACACACACACACAGCACGGCTCACTAGAGGTAACACACACAGCACGGCTCACTAGAGGTAACACACACAGCACGGCTCACTATAGGTAACACACACACACAGCACGGCTCACTAGAGGTAACACACACACACAGCACGGCTCACTAGAGGTAACACACACAGCACGGCTCATTAGAGGTAACACACACACACAGCACGGCTCATTAGAGGTAACACACACACACAGCACGGCTCACTATAGGTAACACACACAGCACGGCTCATTAGAGGTAACAAACACACACAGCACGGCTCACTAGAGGTAACACACACACACAGCACGGCTCACTAGAGGTAACACACACAGCACGGCTCACTATAGGTAACACACACACACAGCACGGCTCATTAGAGGTAACACACACAGCACGGCTCACTAGAGGTAACACACACAGCACGGCTCACTAGAGGTAACACACACACACAGCACGGCTCACTATAGGTAACACACACACACAGCACGGCTCACTAGAGGTAACACACACACACAGCACGGCTCACTAGAGGTAACACACACAGCACGGCTCATTAGAGGTAACACACACACACAGCACGGCTCATTAGAGGTAACACACACAGCACGGCTCACTAGAGGTAACACACACACACGGCTCACTAGAGGTAACACACACACACAGCACGGCTCACTAGAGGTAACACACACACACAGCACGGCTCACTAGAGGTAACACACACAGCACGGCTCACTAGAGGTAACACACACACACAGCACGGCTCACTAGAGGTAACACACACAGCACGGCTCACTAGAGGTAACACACACACACACAGCAGCTCCTGCACACTATTTGAGCAGTTGGAGTTACTTTTGAGGCAGATGTTATAGCTTAGTGGTAGACTGCAGATCAACAGGTTGCACTCATACCCACATGTACGTCTCTTTGGATAAAAACATCCGCTAAATGAATATGTGACATTCCTTTTCCCCCTATACACTTAAGAGTACACACTGGTCAATTAACTAATGGGTTTATGTATATCAGTTCATGCTTTCTAAATGAGTGATAGTGAAGTGTGACAGTAAAGGCAGGGTAGAGAGAGGGGAGAACATGGCAGTAAACACACAACCACTAGAACACAAACCACTAGTAGAACACAAACCACCAGTAGAACACAAACCACCAGTAGAACACAAACCACCAGTAGAACACAAACCACCAGTAGAACACAATGACCACTAGAACACAAACCAACAGTAGAACACAATGACCACTAGAACACAAACCAACAGTAGAAGTCTCAGGTGAGTGTTGACATTGTACCCCTCCTCCTCCCTGCTCTCCTGCTCTTCCTCCATGCTCCCTTCCTCCTCTTCCTCCCTCCTCCTCTCTGCTCTCCTCTTCCTCCCTCCTCCTCTCTGCTCTCCTCTTCCTCCCTCCTCATCCCTGCTCTCCTCCTCCCTGCTCTCCTCCTCCCTGCTCTTCTCAGACGACCCCATGAAGATGCGTTTGAAGCGGAACGACACTGTCGAGGACGAAGACGGCACGCCTCCCACCAAGCAGCGCCGGCCGACCAGAGAGCAGCGTGCCACGCCAGGCCCGGAGCCGGACACTGACGACGATAGCAGACACACAGAGTGACCTGAGTGACCTGCCGCCCACACGCTCTCCCTGGACAGACTGTCCAACAAGCACCGCTCTGACAAGCACATCTTCACATATCCTTCCATCGTTAGTGGTTTAGAAGCTGGCATGAGAGCAGCGGACTTCTCCCTACTGAGGAGGCTGAGGTTACCAGTTGACCGGCGGGTTACCTCCCACAAACAGAGCAGCATCCAAACCATCGGGGTCTTTTTTTGTTTTTGCACAAAAATGGCAGCTGTACGCTCCCTTGTGAAAAGACGTGGACTGTGAGAGTGACCTAACCCTAAGAGTGTGCTCCTGCTTGTGGGCTCCTGATGTTTTCTGGGATGTAGGAGGATAACTCACCCTGAAGCCCTGCTGCCAGGAGAATGGAGCACCGCCTCGCTGTTTCTGCTCTCTGCTTTCAGACAGTCTGAAGTCTGCTCGGTAACTGTTTTATTATGGGCTTTCGACTGTTTTTGTTCTGGATTTTTGGGGGCAGTTAAGCAGCTGCCTAATATAAAAGGACCCAAACTCTGGACTTCCTGTCACATGACTCTTGGCTCGGCGACCAAACTCTCGCCTGGAGGCAAACACAGAACTTGGAGATGCTCAGATGTAAACCCAGTCATTTGCATTCAGAACAGGATTAAAAATGACGATTTCATAACAAACAAAAAATCATAACTGGTGCGAATTGCCAAATCTTAAATTGCCGTGCGAGAGTGCGGTCACCGGAGGATATTCACTCCCATGCTCAGCTCTGTCCCAGTGAGCAGGTGAGTCCCACCTCGCCTCCCCAGCCACGCCCCGGTGAACAGGCCCGACGCCTAGACTGACGCCTAGACTGACGGCTTAACCGGATCAGAGGGAACACAGGGACATGAGGGCCTCCTACACGGCTCCTTAAGCACAATTTTGAAAACAGGGCTCACTTTGT
The DNA here is from genome assembly GCF_038355195.1 of Osmerus mordax. Classification (NCBI taxonomy): domain Eukaryota; kingdom Metazoa; phylum Chordata; class Actinopteri; order Osmeriformes; family Osmeridae; genus Osmerus; species Osmerus mordax. Next base: position 1,334,861 of record NC_090050.1, on the reverse strand, counting down.
CAACACATGATTCACACAACCAGACACACAAGTAGCAGAACACCTCAGAACTTTTGCTAAATGAAACACTTCGTTCAAAACTATACAATCATTAAAACCCAATTCTGTCACCGTATGCCACACACATGGTTCATACAATTTGACACTGTTTGAACCAGTTACACACTGTTCTAAAGTAGGCAGTCTTCCTCCATCTGCTCTACCTCCATCTGCAAAATTATGTGTCCTTGGGCAAGGCACTTCACCCTACTTGCCTCGGGGAGAATGTCCTTGTAAGTCACACTGGATAAGAGCGTCGACTAAATGTAAATGTACTCTCTGTACGGGATGTTTTTAAGGATTCGCCCTAGCGTTGATATGGAGACCTGATTGACATTACTGAAAAGGGCTTTTGGTCATTGAGGATGTTTGTCTCAATTTCTCGGAGGCGTATTGCATTATTGGCTAAAACCATGTTTATGATGGCTGTCTCTTGTTCGTCTGAGAATATTCGGCCCCTTCCTCCATGATGTTGTCGGGCCTCAGTCCTATGTTGAACAATAACAATTTTAAATGTCACAGGCCAGCCTACAAGGCATTGTTCCAATCATGGATTGGAGTGAATGGGTACAAAAAAAGTACTGATGTAGTGCATATAGAATCAGAATTGAGTTTAATCGCCAAGTAAGTGGTCACAAACAAGGAATTTACTTTGGTGGGCAGGTGCATACAGTGAACATTTAAACATAATGAACAAAAAGAAAATGTAGAAAATGTACAACAAAATAAAATAAACTACTGGCAGAGCTATACAATATAATATAAAATACAATAAATAAAATAATATAGAATAAAAATAATACTGAATATGTTAAAGTGACAAGAGTGTATGAGGTAAAGTGACAGTGTCATTGTAGTAGGCTGCATTTTACTGTACTGTAGACAGTAGAGAATAGTAGTTTTCACCTGTGCTCTTGTCGAAATGTCCGAATTACTGTTGCAACATTATATCTGCTGAGGTTGGGCTGAACTCTGTCCAGCCTCTCTCAATGTTGCCCCATGGTTCACAACATGGTCAACCAATGCTGCTCAAATTTCATTAGATAAATTTGGCCTTATTCTTCCACGGCCTCCAGGTCTACCTCTCCCTCTCTCTACCACTCTTCCTCCACGGGCTCCCCCTCTCATCCTCACTCTCCCTCTTCCTGCAACATTGCCTTCCATTTTTGATGAGGTCAGGTACACTGACCTGATGCCTTTTTTATAGTGCTTACACCTGATTGGTATGTTTACAATTAAGCACTTAAGTGCTTGTACACCTGATGCCCGTGTTTGATTGATTTGTTCACAGGTGTGGCATTTTACAAGGCAGTGTCTTGAAAAGGCAATTAAGTTACATCTTATATTTATGTGTCTAATGTAGAAAAGTGTGTTTAGTGACTTGCAAAACACGTGTGTGTGTGTAGTATTTTGCAAATGGTGTGAGGCTGAGAATGTGCTTATGGTTGTGCAGATCTGAGCTGCTGTTTTTCTCCTTGAGTGTCAGGTTTCACTAAATGTGTGTTATTTGAAATGTTTGTGTCGAAGCAATCAGAAATAACTGTAATTTACATTCAGGCAATTATCTGCTGACCCCATGTGGGCAACAATATATCCAAACTGGCTCAAAAAGAAATGTTTTTGTTTGTTTTTTTCCAATGAGTTCTTCCCAGGTTCTGGTAAGCACCTGACTGCTGTGGAGCTCTGAGATGTGCACTTAAGCACTTGAGTGAGATCTGGACTGAAGTACCAGCTCAACCAAAGTTTGATGTTATTATGACCTGTTACTATCTGGAGTCAGGTGGCTGAGCGGTGAGGGAAGCGGGCTAGTAATCAGAAGGTCGCCAGTTCGTTTCCCGGCCGTGCCAAATGACCTTGTGTCCTTGGGCAAGGCACTTCACCCTACTTGCCGCGGGGAGAATGTCCCTGTACTTACTGTAAGTCGCTCTGGATAAGAGCGTCTGCTAAATGACTAAATGTAAATGTATCTGGCAGCACCTCTCTCTGACACTGAAAAAGTTCTGAGACTGAGTTTCCAAAGCCTGTTCCAAACGGTTTCCTCCTTGGTTTGTGCTTTCCAGTATGCAAATATCTAATAAAGAGACACAAATGATCTTGAATCCCGATGAGTTTTGGACCACACGGTTGATTTAAGAAGCCTCTGACATTATATATACAATAACGATGTTCCATAGTCAGGACCAGTACCAGGTCACATGACAACCAGCTAACACATGGTCATGTCCCCTGGAGCGGAACACATTACCTGCACTGCTGCTGTTCAACACATCATGAATGATTCAGTCTGATGTAGACACGACCTGCTCATCACCCAGGTAGACCAGCTGCTGAGATGTGGGGTGAATCCAGACACACACACACACAAAGCCTAGGTTGGTCTTCATACACACACACACACACACACACAGCCTAGGTTGGTCTTCATACACACACACACACACACACACACAGCCTAGGTTGATCTTCATACACACAGACACACACACACCAAGGTTTCTTTGCCCATAAATGGAAACAAACCTAAGCCACCATCTTGCCCGGTCCTTCAGAGTTGGCAGGCTCATGGTTGGGGGCAAAGGTTTTCCTCCAGGGTAGAGATACTCAGTCTGATAAGCATGCTCCGTTATCGTGTAGGAAACACTGGTTGTGACTTTGGTAGCAGGGATTGTGTAAGACTTTTTTTTTTCAACACAAATGTAGACAACATGCTAATTACCTGACTAGCGGTCACTACTGTAGACGGAAATCTTGTCTAGTTTTTCATGCTTGTAAAATAAAATGACGCATTTATGAATAAATTGAAATGAGCATCCGTAAATGTGTGCTTAGTTTGGTTCTGTAAGGGCTATGTAGAGTTGTGGTCGGTATGCGGTATGCTATACTGGGCCAATATGTTTACCCATGTTTTAACTTTTCTTCACTATTTGGGACACACATTTTTTTCTTTTGTTCACACAATTATGGTTATGGGATATGCTCAGGGCTGGTGGGATTACAGCAAACATTGAGGGTAGAACGGTTTTCAAGAAATGTATCAGTGAGTTAGTTTGAATCAAAGTTATGTTTTCGTGTGGGTGATATGTATACCTGTAAGAACCGTATGCATGAGCATCGAGGACAGTACATGTATTATTCTATGAAAAAAAAGGAACGAATGCCTCCTATAGGTGACGCAAGATCCGGAGACGGGGGAAAAGTGAGCGCTCCAGCGCCACGTCGGCAGAACCAACAAGATAAACGTATACTTTTTTTTGTTGTTGAAGTTTTGAAGCTTCGGGTAAACGTTTTACAACGTGCACCAGTAGAGAAAAGAAGTGGTTATTTTGAAAGTTAACACAAAATTATTGCCCTTCGCACTTAAAAAGAATAAGAGCTTAAACTTGTGAAAGGATCCAAGACAAGCGAGCGCACCAATCATTTGTTTCAGGTGCGATTTTGCAAGACTTGATCGTACTCTCTGCAATCACTCGTCAGAAAGTTCTGGAAACAATGGTCAAGGTAAATGTCTTCTCTATGTTGGATTTGCATTATTATGTGTGTTTTATACCCGTGTATTTAAAGACTTCTTGACGAAAATAAAGACAATTTTACAAAACTACGATAACGTTACAGCGCAAATGGTGTGCGATGCTCCGTCCTCTTAAGGGGTGTAGATTATTAGCTTTAACACTATCGAGACGTTTTGTTCTCGTTAAATGTGTAACTTGTATGTAATGTTGTCTAGAGGCCTAATAACAGAACGTTTGTCATCTGATGGTACCTTGAAATAGATATGTTTCATAATCCGCCGCGGGTCCGATTTGGATAAGTCGCCTTTACAAAAAACGTTTTCCTCCTTTTAGCCACGTAGCTATAAATATTAAATATAGCCTGTATCAGTTATGTTACTCTGCCCCAGAGATGAATTGGATTTATTTGTTGCTATCATATAGGCATATGCACTTAAACTAACCTCTTGCATGTCTGCAATATATATGTATGCATTAAATGCATCCCTGAGAAAATCTGGGGTAGATATGTAGCCTAGTCCAGATATGTAATTTGTAAATTCACGTGTGTAAAACCATCAGTTGCTTGAAAAGCCTCAACGTGGCAGTGAAGTGAGACTCGTAGAGAAAGATTGTGGATAAGCATAAAGATATGGGCAACGATTAATTTATTTTATGCTCCCCGTTGTGTGTCATGCAGTGTGATTTCTTATCTATTTCAGAACGTGAACGTCAGCGCTGAAACCCAGCCGGGAACGAGTCTCGTGGGTGAGGAGGCCGAATCCACGGAGAGCAAACCTGTTCCAGGTAACGACGTCCCCGGCGCATACCCTCCGGCCTCTCCGGACCAGCTTTTTCTCGACTAATACACGACTATATTCATCCTTCAAGATGATAAAGGATGATAGCCTTGGGGGAGATGGTGCAATTCAGGGCAGAGGTTGCCGTCTGTTGCTATTTTAGCCCAAGTTTCGCCAGGGTAGTGTGTTTGTGCAAGGAACCACTGTGACACTTTGATGGGCTGAAGGTTAGTGTTTGATCTACAGGGCTCCCAAGTCTCACGCATTTGCCGTGACACTTGCGCATTTCAACCATTTCTCATGCCGAGAGTGGTTTAGAACAGTGGTCGTTGAAGTTCATCCTCATCTTCTGTTACTCTTAAAGGCAGGGTCGGTACATTTTGCGAACCTAGCCATTTTGGCTCGAGTTCGAAAAGGATTCAAACCAAAATATCCCTCCCCCTCCCTTTAAAGCCACTCCTCCAAAACACTTGACCATGCCCGACTACTGCCAGGAGGTTTTTTGTTCAGAAAATTTGACCAAAAATGCATCTCAATAACTTTATCGACCCTGCCTTTAACTGCTGTGGGAACTGAACAGGAAGAGAAGCTTGTTGAATCTCCAGGCTGTGGGTTCTCCTGACCTCCCCCTGCGTTCCCCCTGCAGATGCGCCCAAGGACGAGGGGAAGGACCACCCGGCGGTGGCGGGGCCGGGCATGGTGTGGAGGGTGACGGGGGGCCTGTTCAGCGTCACCCGGGGTGTGGTGGGAGCCACGGTGGGGGGCGTGGCCTGGCTGGGCGGGAAGAGTCTGGAGCTCACCAAGACGGCCGTCACCACCGTCCCCGCCGTGGGCGTCAGCCTCGTCAAGGGGGGCGTGTCGGCCGTGGCCGGGGGTGTGTCCTCGGTGGGGTCCACGGTAGCCAATAAAGTCCCCTTCACGGCCAAGAGGAAGGACAAGGCTGAGTGAGGACGAGGAGGAGTAGGATGATGATGATGATGGACAGTTTATAAATGCAACGCCCTCCTGAGCCATAAGAGAGACCTGTGAGCGATGAGAAACTTGGTGTCGGCTGTGATCACAGTTCCAAAAAGGGACCGTTCCATTTTTCTTCTGAAAAACCTTGTTTAAAAGTGCCTTCGGTTGCTCAACTCTTTTCACGCAAGTGTTTGTTCTGTTTTTCATCCTAGTGTGTGTTTTTCATCCTAGTGTGTGTTTTTCATCCTAGTGTGTGTTTTTCATCCTAGTGTGTGTTTTCTTCTTTGTAGCTCCTGTTTGAGAGGTCAGAGGTGACAGCCACAGCCTCTCTTCCACTCTTCTTCTGTGGCCCTGTTGGGTTTCCACCTAGATGCAGGTCCGGGTCTAGACCGTCCTTGTCCTAACTTGGCACCAGGCTGCATAACTGACCCTTGACCCACTTATGACAGCGTCATTTCAATCAACTCTTTCAACCCCAAATGCCTCCTTCCCTCAAACCCCTAGTCAGCCTTCAAGGTTAGCTGGTGAGTTTAGTATTGTCACCACCTGCCAAGGACATGAATGACAGGTCAGAATACTTTCAGGTTCTTTAATAGGCTTCTGTCTTTATATGGAACATGGTCAAAATGGACTTTGTAAACCCATGTTGAAGACGCAGCATTATATCATGTTTGGATAATCATATTTAGTGTCTGGCATGGCTGGTCACTCCGTATAGACCGATTCCCAGTAAACAAAGTACATCCAGAACGTGAGTCCCGTTTGGTGTCAGATAGCGGGGTGTGATGATAACGATGCCAGGGGATATTACAGGGAAACTAGATCAAGCTAGGATTCAGTCTTCAGTCAAATTCCATTTTACTCATATCTATTTATATGGAAGGGCTTTTTCAGATTTCTGACCCTTTTAAACATTTGTATGTGAACATTTAAATTGAATTTAAGCATTTCAATGCAACATTTGTGTTTTCCTGTGGCAGTGCTGTTGCAGGTGGAAATACTGTCATGGATGTTTTTACTTTCCAGCATCATAAATAAAGTCTTTTGGAAAGCGTGATAGCCTTGTCCAGACTGTTCTTACCCTCCCTCCCTCCCCTGCTCCACCTCCTCCCTATCCTCCCTCCCCATTTAGTTGCAACAGCTTTGTGCTAACAGCCTTGTTTTGACTAATGTTAACTAAAAAGCAGCACAAAGCTACAAGCACCTGGAATCCCCTCTGTTTCACCTGGCTGTGCCGTCTGGTAATGACCCACTTTACAGAGTTGTACTTGTCATGAGGTGTCATCAATATTAAAGATCCCTCATATCGAGGCTGTTTAAACAAGCTGATAAGACTCAGCTCTTATCAAGCAAATACACTTCTCTGCACTATGTACTTGAATAAGATTGTCAACAATAATGATTAATGTGAAAAGGTGCTTTTGAATGTCCTGTTTAAGGATAGTTTTCTTGTTTTTGTAATCATTGATCGCGTTTTCTTTCAGGAACTGTCCAAGGGTATTGAGCCTCTGGTTGGTTAACGTTCATCAATGTTTTATGTAGCGCAAAGCTATTTCTGAATCTCCGTAAGAACATTCAGCATCCACAGTATGAATTCCCTCAAGGTAAGTACCTTTGTGACAAAACAAACCCAAGTATCGCAGGTTGAATCCAGTTTGACTCAGGCCTCTGTCACAGACCTGGGTCTGCTTGGTCCATGGGCTGCTCCTGGAGATTCTCTCACCTATGTTCATGTTTCTACTCCCTTCTCTGAATCCCATGTAAGTGTGATCAGCCAGTACATATCTTTACTGCCCCCCTAGCCTCCTGACCTGGCGATGGACTGGACACGATCCTCTCTTCCACAGTGACTCGACTGGACACGATCCTCTCTTCCACAGTGACTCGACTGGACACGATCCTCTCTTCCACAGTGACTCGACTGGACACGATCCTCTCTTCCACAGTGACTCGACTGGACACGATCCTCTCTTCCACAGTGACTCGACTGGACACGATCCTCTCTTCCACAGTGACTCGACTGGACACGATCCTCTCTTCCACAGTGACTCGACTGGACACGATCCTCTCTTCCACAGTGACTCGACTGGACACGATCCTCTCTTCCACAGTGACTCGACTGGACACGATCCTCTCTTCCACAGTGACTCGACTGGACACGATCCTCTCTTCCACAGTGACTCGACTGGACAGTTTCCGCCTCAAGGCCAAGCCCACCCAGATGGAGGGTGTGGTGTCACTGCCTTCGCTCTCTCCATCCCCCGCTACCATCAGGCTGGCAGCCTTCACCAGGAGGAGCTCAACACCTCCCCCCCTCTGTTTCATTCTCTCCCTCCCCCTCTTAACTCTCCCAAGAACTCAGCCAGAATCTCCCCTTTCCCTCTCGTCCTCGCTTCCTCTCCCTCCTGTGTTTTCTGTTCTTACCCATGCTTCTCCACCATGCAGACCAGACACTGCGACATCTATCTTTTATTCCTGCTTTTCTGTCTCTTGATGATTTGTTTCTGAAAGTCTTTTCTATTTCCTTGTGACAGTTATGGAGGAACAGGAAGAGCAGGGGAGAGAGAGGGGAAGAGCAGGGGAGAGAGAGGGGAAGACATGCCTCTAAGGGCCCAGGTTGGATTTGAACTCGGGTTGTAGCCTTCACTGTACGTGCTCTACCCTGTGAGGCACCCAGGTGCCCCTACCTCCACCCAGACACCATCACCCTCCAGAAGTGAGCTCAGCAACCCAGCTAGTCTCCTTCTGGACGCTGGAGGACTCTGAAGTGGACTGTCTCCTCACAACCCACTCCCTGCCCCCTGGATACCCTCCAGCCCTCTGCTCTCCTCTGGTCCTCATCCAGTGACATCCTCCTGGATCCCCTCCAGCCCTCTGCTCTCCTCTAGTCCTCATCCAGTGACATCCTCCTGGATCCCCTCCAGCCCTCTGCTCTCCTCTGGTCCTCATCCAGTGACATCCTCCTGGGTCTGTCCCCAGGCATCAACACCTCTTTACCTCTGGTAGTGTCCACTAAGACTGGCTCAAGTCACTTCCCTGCTGAAGAAGCAGACCCTGGACCTGTCAACATCATCCACCAGGTATCTCTCCTTTGATTCAGATGGTTGGACACATCTCTTCAGCAGACTTCACCTGAACTATGATCACTTGACCTAAGGGACCTCCAGCTTTACTTAGCTGTACATTGGTGATTGTGGTACCAGCGGAAATTAACTTTACTTGCATGTTGTATGTGAGATGTTTGAGCACTGTCCTGTATACAGACTAGGTACAAAAGTGTTGTTATTGTTGCCCATTATCAGAAGTCAGATCACTGCTGATCTTATCTGCCCTTATGTGTCAAACTGTAGCTGGGATGTTTTAGTTTCTCTGCCTTGTAAAATAAAAACTGTTCCTTGGTTGTTAACCCCTAAAATACAATTAGAACTGTGTACCTCAGATCTGCAAACTATATGCACTTTCTCTATGCTTCTTTGGATTAAAGTGTCAGCTAAATGAATAAAATGTAACTGAACATGTAAAACTTACTTGTGGACACATTAACTTGTTTTTGGAAGACATTTAGGCTCCATCCATTTATTTTCTGGTGAAATAGCATTTCAACTATATACATAACTTGAGCATAAAGACATACAAGCAATAAAATAAAATAATATATGTACAAAATATTTACAATATAAACACATTGTAAATCTTTTAGCAAAATAATGTAATTTACAGCAAAGTCTACTTTGGTAAAGTAATTTGGTACAAAATAATTTTAAGTAAAGTATTATAAAACTGTAGGAGACAACTCAATTGGTGGGAGACAATTGATGTCATATTAGTAATATGACATGAAGACTTCTACACTGGTGACTCCTACTTGAAGCCGGCCGTGCAGTAAACAAGAACAGGTGAGGACTGAGTGTAAGACAAGAGAAGACCTACAAGGTGGATATAGTATCTTCACTTCCTGGTCATTTAGTTTTCTTTTCAGTAAATCTAAAATAGATCAGAAAATACAACATTGTACACTGTTGGACCTATCTACTGCAGTGAAACAGTTTTCCATAACATGTCTTATGACAGGTGAAGGAACAGGTTTCCATAACATGTCTTATGACAGGTGAAGGAACAGGTTTCCATAACATGTCTTATGACAGGTGAAGGAACAGGTTTCCATAACATGTCTTATGACAGGTGAAGGAACAGGTTTCCATAACATGTCTTATGACAGGTGAAGGAACAGGTTTCCATAACATGTCTTATGACAGGTGAAGGAACAGGTTTCCATAACATGTCTTATGACAGGTGAAGGAACAGGTGTCCCAGCTTCCTGTGCCTGGACAGACCTTAGACCTTGTTACCTCACGACACACTTTGGTGAGAGGTCTTTGAACAACCCTCCAGACATCACATATAGAATGTGAACAATGTAAGTCATAAGATAACATTTATAGAAATATACTGGTGGTGTTCTTCTTGCAAATCATACAGGTGAGAATTTCAGTTTGTAGTTGTATGGACGCATTATTATACAGTATTTGAAATATGGATTTCCAACACATTCAAAAAATATGTGGTTAGATTTCACACTCGTTACAAAATATACCAAGGTTAAGTCACTTTTTCTTAAACAGAAATAGATGCTTCTTTGTACAATAAAAAATAAAAACATTCTTTTTAACAACGTATTTACAGTCTGTTTAAGAACTTAGGAAGACGTGGTCACCCTCTCCCTCAGTTGACCTGTGATTTTCTGAAACACAAATATGAAATTATGATGAATGATAAAGCATTTTATCTCTGGTCGTTACAGTGGCTGTTTTCCCCTATGATACAGTCGCAATAAATGACTGTATCATTGTGTTCATGTTGTAAATGTACAAAAAGACACAAACATCCCAAGTCACCAAACGCTCACCTGTTTGTTTGGTCGCTGGACCTTGAAGGATGACGAGCCGCTGTCCGAGCCTCGCTCGTGTTCCGCCTCCCGCCTCCTCTTCCCCGGAGCGCTCCCGGCCCAATGAGCCAGGCGCCCTGCAGACACAACGCCAACACAGGAGCCATGGTTACAGACCCATCCTCCTCTCTGACCACCAGTACACTGTAGAACTCTGCACTTCTAATCCTTGATCTTCTGTTGTACTCTAAATGCACTACTTGTATACAGGGTGTAGTGTGGTACTGTGTGCTAGTATACAGGGTGTAGTGTGGTACTGTGTGTTAGTATACAGGGTGTAGTGTGTTACTGTGTGTTAGTATACAGGGTGTAGTGTGGTACTGTGTGTTAGTATACAGGGTGTAGTGTGGTACTGTGTGTTAGTATACAGGGTGTAGTGTGGTACTGTGTGTTAGTATACAGGGTGTAGTGTGTTACTGTGTGTTAGTATACAGGGTGTAGTGTGGTACTGTGTGTTAGTATACAGGGTGTAGTGTGGTACTGTGTGTTAGTATACAGGGTGTAGTGTGGTACTGTGTGTTAGTATACAGGGTGTAGTGTGGTACTGTGTGTTAGTATACAGGGTGTAGTGTGGGTGTGGTTCACTAATGTCCCTCCATGCTTACCAGGATGCTGAGGCACAGCAAACTCATGACCACTCCCACTCTCCTCCTGATTGGTCATTCCTGCTAGCGGGGAACTGGACCTATGGCAGCCTAGAATAGCCAAACAAAAATGTCAATTCCAACTAAATGTAAATATGAATAGAAAGTATAATGTATAAATACAGACCATAAGCCAGAGTGGAATGGAATCTATATCTAATGGATATGTAGCCTGTGAACTAAGTAGTAGTGAATATGTGGTATTGAAAAGTAGTTTTTGAAATGAGTTTGTTGTCAGAGAGTTATAGTGGACATGTGGCCTTACCCTGCTGCTGTGTTGGTCCAGGAAGGAATGTTGAGTCACTGGACACCAGCTGTTCTTTCTGTTCTCTATGAGCTGGAGGAGAGAGGAATAGAGAGGGAGAGAGAGACAGAGGGAGAGAGTGAAGAGAAAGGAGACAGGGAAGAGAGAAGAGAGAAGAGAGAGAGATAGAGAGAGAGTGAAGAGAGAGGGAAACGAGAAGAGAACAGGAAAGGGGAGGAGAGAACAGGGAGATATGTTAGAGATGTAGTCTGTGGTAGTGGAGACCGTTTTGGTGTGAGTGAAGCGTGTCGCGTCCACGCTGGGCTTACCGTGGCAGCTGCTGCTCCCGTGCAGCTTCCTGCCAGCAGAGGGAGACGACGCAGCCCTCATCCCGCTCATGTTCAAGTCCTCCACAGGGCCGGACGGCACCGCAGCCAGCAGGCCTAGCGAGACAGACACAGAGACAGGGATCAGCACACCTGACAGACGACACACACGGAAGATGAAACAAGCAGACAGGACAACACAGACAGAGACGGCTCCAGCCTTACTGAGTCCTCTGTAGCGTGACAGCTGCTGGTAGATCTGCCTCATGCGTTCGATGTTGAGCCGGCTGACTTCGGCGTGGTTAACCATGGGCTTGGGGTAGTCCACCCCCACCACACACTGGGCCCCGCGCTGCACCTCCACCGGAGCGTTCCAGGGGTCGTAGATGAACTTGGCCGGGTAGTCCTTCAGGACAGGGAGGTAACGTCTAGAGAGACAGGAGAGAGAGACAAGACCTTTAGCATAGGGAGGTAGTGTCTAGGACTGGTGAGAGAGACAAGTCTTTGACTGCGTGTGTGTCTGTCTGGTGTGTATGTGTGTGCGTGTGTGTATGTGTGTGTGTGTGTAAGTGTGTGTGTGTGCCCCCTACCTGATGTAATCCCCGTTGGGGTCCATGCGCCGTCCGAAGCCCACAGGACAGTAGCAGTGGAAGAACGGCTGGAAGAAGGAGCTGCAGGAGTGACACATCCAGCTGCCTGCGTTCACGCTCCAGTCTGTGTCCAGCAGCAGCTCCTCAAACACCTGCGCGCGAACACACACCCACACACACCCACAGCTTGTGTTACAAACAAGCCTATCCTTATCCTCACCTACATACTCCCCCTCCCTCCTGTTTTCCCTCCCCCTCCTGTCCCCTCTCCCTCCTCCTCCTCCTCCTCCTCCTCACCTTCATCCCCTCCTCCCAGTTGATCCACAGGTCTCCTCTGGTGAGGAAGCAGGCGACGGCGTGGCGGGCCAGCGGGTGGATCCAGCCCTCCTGCCTCAGCTGGGTCATGATGGCATCGATCCAGGGGAAGCCCGTCTTGGCCTCCGCCCACTTGGCCAGCGCCTCGGGGTTGCGGTCCCAGGGGATGCGGATGCAGACGGGGTTGCCCTCCATCTTGTCGAAGCGGGGGTTGTTGGTGGCGGCCGTGTAGAAGAAGTCCCGCCACAGCAGCTTGGTCTTTACCTGGAGGGAACGAGTCAGCACAATATGAGTCGTTAACCGGAGGTGCACTTTCATTTGTGATATGCAAGTGTCCTAGGTGTGTGTCCAAGTGTCCTAGGTGTGTGTCCAAGTGTCCTAGGTGTGTGTCCAAGTGTCCTAGGTGTGTGTCCAAGTCTCCTAGGTGGGTGTCCAAGTGTCCTAGGTGGTTGTCCAAGTGTCCTAGGTGTGTCCAAGTGTCCTAGGTGTGTCCAAGTGTCCTAGGTGTGTCTAAGTGTCCTAGGTGTGTGTCCAAGTCTCCTAGGTGTGTGTCCAAGTGTCCTAGGTGGGTGTCCAAGTGTCCTAGGTGGGTGTCCAAGTGTCCTAGGTGTGTCCAAGTGTCCTAGGTGTGTGTCCAAGTGTCCTAGGTGTGTCCAAGTGTCCTAGGTGTGTCCAAGTGTCCTAGGTGTGTCCAAGTGTCCTAGGTGTGTCTAAGTGTCCTAGGTGTGTCCAAGTCTCCTAGGTGTGTGTCCAAGTCTCCTAGGTGTGTCCAAGTCTCCTGGGCCTGTGGCAGCGTCTCACCTTCTTGTCGGTGTCGGCCAGCTTGCTGTAGAACAGGCGGCAGGACAGACAGCCAAATCGCAGGTAAGGGCTGAGGTCCAGGGAGCCCGACAGCAGGGGGCTGGAGGGCTCCTTGGGACACTCCACATTCCCCTGCAGAGCCTGGAGGTAAACAGAGGACAGGATCACAATCCAGGGAAACATGTATAGCGTTATTATTTACAGTGTGTGTCAAATGTATGATGAATTTGCAAAGAGTGTGTGTGTGTGTAATAACATACAGCAGAGGGATCAGGAGCCAGCTGTTTCTCTATCCTGACCAGAGCTTCAGTCTCTCCTCCTGGCCACACTGCTGGAAGCAAGTCTTCAGTGTCGAACCCTGGACAGGAACACACATACACATATTCAGTCAAACTCATTGAGCCTCCTCCATGTTCAGTACTGAGATGGAACAGTGCTGTAGATGCAGCCATAGTGCCTGGTTGCACAACAGCGAGTGTGTGCTTGTGTCTTTAGCTATACCTAGCTCCTCCAGCAGGGGCACCCCGTACTTGTCCCTGTGGTCCTTGGTGACGGGGGTGACACAGCGGCCCATGTGTGCCAGGGACAGGGGCTCTACGGGGGGCTCCGGAGGGGGCATGGAGGCCACCAGCATCTGGAAGCGCTTGTACGTGAGGGGAGGGTGGCCCCCGTTCATCTCAATCACCCTGCGGAGGGAGGGGAGTTCAGTTAGGTCACAACATACATTAAGTGCATTCCAGGTGCCTGAGATCTTGGATATATAGTAGGACGATTACCGCAGCACTTGGCTATGCAAGCAAGTATAAAACAAGAATTACTTTCTTATACATGTGAAACTGTGTGAAGATTTTTGGTGCATAAGATAGGGGACTATGTATGAAAAAGTGATGTAACTTTTGTTCAATTTAATAAAAGGATATGAAAATACCCTATATTCAAGCTGACAGTCTGCCTTTCAGTTTAGTGTTTTACTTCATGTCACTGTAGAAGGACTTTTGGTGTTAACTGGATAAACTGACCTGAAATGGAGTTGACACACACACCCAATGGATTCACATGTGCCAGTTCCACTTACTTGTCGAGGTCGTAGAGAGAGTGAGAGGTCCTCACGATAACCTCCACTCCTGCCTCGCTGGCCAGCTTCTTAATGGCCGCATCTCGCTCCTTCCCAAAGGGCTCTGAGTCGCACTCAAATGTCAGCCTGTTGATGTTCCACTCCTGGGGGGAGGGAGAGAGAGAGAGAGTGTAAGTCTAAGTCTACTAAACAGAGGATAGGTGATAACAAAGTCTGAGTTTCAGTTGACCCTGAAACAAACCTTGGCCCTCAGGGTTCTGTGTTCAGACACCATTAATAACTGTTGTTCAAGTCTGGCCTCTCTCCCTCCATAGCTCCTACTGCCCTTGATAACCTTGTTCATGTGAACCTGCTCTATGAAGCCACACTGGAGCCCAAGGAGGCTCCCCTCTGGGGGAAAGAAGCAGGGAAGCAGCAGGGGGTCTGACCTTGAAGAGGCTGGGGAAGATGTTGGCCGGCTGGCCTCGGATCACAAACAGACGAGAGTTCACCTTCCGCAGGCTGGCGTCCAGGTCCTCTAGGCTCTGCAGCAGGAACCTGGGGGAGGAAAAGAAGAGGTTCCCATGGTTACGGAACGGCCCAAACTGGGAAGACGGAACCCCCGACTCACCCCTGAGCTCCACCCCTGAGCTCCACCCCTGAGCTCCCCTCACAGAGAGGGGTTCTTCCTGCTGTGGACACATCCCATACTTGTCATCGACACCCCTCGATAGAGTGATTACTGAATGGAGCATGAAGGTTTCTGGCACAACTTGCAGGACTGCAGGCCACCAGTAGAGGGTGGTGACAGCATAGGAAGTCCTGTTGTGTAATATTTTATATAATACGTTTCATAAGGGTTGACTACAGGTGGTAATTTTAACAAGACTGTTATAACACTGTATTTTTACTATTGTGCTTCATTTTAAATGGAAGTATATTAACTAATGCAAAAATTCTATATGGTTAAAGAGTGTAAGAATAAATGGTTATATTTCTGTATGTTGTTTTAGGTACACCACGTCAGCTCCTGAGTAAAGAATCATCAAGGTGTGTGTGTATGTGTGTGGGTGTGTGTATGTGTGTGTTGTGTGTGCGGGTGTGTGTATGTGTGTGTTGTGTGTGCGTGCGTGTTTGCGCGCGTGTGTATATGCGTGTCCCACACGTGCAGATTGGCAGCGCTCCAGAACAGTGTTGAGCCGTCTAAGCTCAGAAGCATGTGATGTCACTGCCTGCCCTGTTTCATAACTGTCCCACTCTAGTGTCTCCTTCAACAGCTTCCAGCACATTCTCATCTGTCTCTTTAGGAAGAGCATTAGTAATGTTTAAATGCATGGGTCACTTAGTCTTGATTTAGAATGGTGTGACATTTTTACTGTCGACTCCGAAGCCTTCTTCTGTATTATGTAATATCATCACTGCTCCAAGTTTATTTCATTTTCTTATCCTTTTCGGTGAGGCTTCCAATATCAATATCTCCAAACAGTCATGAATCCCATGTCATGTCTGTGTTAACGTTCCAACTACCTCACTGTTGTCATTCAGAAAACCAGAGCGCTGTTCAGCACTGACAACAGACGCTGTGGCTCCTGGTGGTGATGGAGTAGAGAGGGGCTTGGGATGCTGTCACCCAGCTGGTGACTAAGGAGCTGTGCTGGTGGTGATGGAGCAGAGAGGGGCTTGGGATGCTGTCACCCAGCTGGTGACTAAGGAGCTGTGCTGGTGGTGATGGAGCAGAGAGGGGCTTGGGATGCTGTCACCCAGCTGGTGACTAAGGAGCTGTGCTGGTGGTGATGGAGCAGAGAGGGGCTTGGGATGCTGTCACCCAGCTGGTGACTAAGGAGCTGTGCTGGTGGTGATGGAGCAGAGAGGGGCTTGGGATGCTGTCACCCAGCTGGTGACTAAGGAGCTGTGCTGGTGGTGTGATCAGAACACTCGCCCACCCAGCAAACAACATCATGCACAGTCAAAACAGGCATTCCCCTGTGTTCATTAAACATGGATGTCATCACGGCCAATATTCATTTAATTCCAGCCCATGACTACACAGTGATGTCCTAGTGGAAGGAACACTTGTTGTCATTCTGTACTGCCCAAATGTCAGCCTCATTCAACCTGCATCAACTGCATTGGACGGTTCATTTATAATCTACTTTATGATCTAAGTCATCACACCAGCAGGCATTTCCTCAACCCTCATTATAGACATTTCCTAATTCATTCAAATGACATTAACATCTGTCTTTTTTTTCTGATCAAGTTTGTAAGCTGAAGGAGACTTCAGACATTGTTCGGAAAGCGTGACTTATTATCTTTCATGATAAAGACCTTCTCAGTGGCACAGCTGAACCAGCGCAGGCTTCTGGCAATCGCTCCGCGCTGCAGAAGCAACGCTAGCTAGGCGGCCAAAGCTCAGCCCGCTGAAAAGTAGGTCATCTCCATGACAACTGGTGACTCAAGAAAGACTGACTCTCCTGGCACACTAACCGCCTCCCTTTCAAAGTGAAATGCCTCCATTTTAAAGTCCCTGTCCTGCATTGTACATTTTCTCCTTTCCAGTATAAAAAATTCTAATCATTTTATGCACGTTATCATTTTTTTACACCTGCCAACAACAAAGCCAGGTAAAAATAAAACCATTATTGGGTTCCACAAATGAGAGAAAGAGAGAGAGAGAGAGACTACATATTACACAATATGTAGCCACCTGTTCAAGTGTCTGGTGAAAGTCTTATGTCAAACCAAAACTGGCCCCACTGTTTGCACTATGATCCCTACCATTACATATCAGTACAGTAATCCAGCAAAACATCTGGATTCATCTGAGGAATCATTCTGGAATCAAAGGCCAACCAATCTATATGACTTGTTATTGATTTGTCTGAACTGTCATAGCTTGATTTAGCATCTAGATGCTAACATTTGTGCATAACTTTCTGAAACCTTCCCTAAAGGCTTGCCTTTAAGAAGGTAAAACAAACCAAGCTAACAGGACGTCTGAACAAAACAAAAACAAGAGGAGTAGTTAGGCGTTCCTCACCTCCACCTGTTGACCCCAAGGTTAGAGGAGCCGGCGAACCAGGGGTCCAGGAAGTAGACACAGCGCACCGAGTCTGCGCCACGCACCGCCTCCAACAGGGCAGGGTTGTCATGGAGCCGCAGGCCCTTCCGGAACCAGTGGATGGAGTTGGTGGCCATGGCACAAGCAGCGCTGGGAGAGGCAACAGGGAGGGTTAGATTAGTTTCCTGCATCACAACTCTAAACTCATGCACATGAATTTGATCAATCTGGACAAGGGAAAAAGGAACTGGCAAACTGACTGGAATAAATTGCTGACGTATTTAACGAGAATTATGCCTCTGCCAACCACACAAACAGGAGACTGAATGTGAAATATTGCGCATTCTGCATTTTAAAATAAATGGTTAACAACACAGACAAAATCAAACCTGAGTCAAAGCATGCTGAATCAAACGGAATATATAAATGTACAAATGTGCATCACATGCACTATTGATAATGATAATCTGTTCAATAAACTATTTCATGAGAGTACATGTTTCCACATTAATGATGTGTGAAAATGACAATTAATTATCAACTGCAAATCACAGACAGTGTAAATATGAACAGGAGATTCACTGATGTATCATATATAAACAAAGTATATGTTGTACCACTTTTAAATATAGCATGTGCAAAGTATTAAGTATTTGTGTATATTTTTGTATTATACATTTTACAATTTTCTATAAAGATAATCAAATTGATATGTCTTTAATTATTGAACTTAATGCTGCAAACCATATACAGAAACCTTATATATAAACAATGGTCTGTCTCGTCCATTCAGACCCATATCGAGGTCAGTTTTCATTTATGTAACTCCAAAACTAGTCTCTGTTCACGGACGCGTTATACGTTTTGACAAGCGTTTGTTGAGAATTAAATAAACAATCCCATCTCACCTTAAAACGTGTCACAATAATAAGTGTCTTATATCACATTCCAGGACACAAGGTCGTTTTATTCCTCGGTGATGTCTTGTCAGTTAAGTCGAGCAGTGCTGTGTTCTAGACGGGTTCGGTTTACTGAGCCAACAACTAGATGGTTTCATAACTATTTTTGCAACTGCGCATGCTCTGTTTCAGCTAAACTCAATCGACATAGAAATTGAATAGTCAGAGACATTATGCATTACGTTACAGATATTTTAAATCTTGGAAAACGAAGATTATAATAATACAGGGTCGAAGTCATATTTAGACCTTAACCAATACAATGATATTAAAGTGTCAAAATTATTTATGGATATGGATGGTGTAAATCAAATGCTTCAGCATTTAAAAGCAAAGTCCTTGTTCTGATTCTGATTCTGTTTCAGTGTCTACTGCTGAATTTCTAGACCACCAGGGCAACGCCCCATCCAGTAACAAAGTGGCGACCTAGAAAGAGGACACACTCCATTGGTCGATTTGGATGTGACGCAGACGGCAGGGACTCACGTTTATTCAGCGTGGACCGAAAGCACTTTATAGTTTATTTTAATTAATTTTGTGCACTGTACCTTATTCTTTTTGGTATGTACATTTCGTGCATGTCTTAATTATGGGTTAGAAACACGTATTTACCATTTTAATCATCCATTTCTACTAAACAAAACTCCGCCCCATTTGTCAGGGAAAGATGTAATTGGTGAATTTTTGTCAGTACCCGGATGATCACGAGTAGGAGGGCAGGTCTATAATAGTTAAGACCGTTTGCCAGCCCTGATGGATCAAAGTACCACAGTTGCTTGATAAACCTTTCATTTAAGTGTAACTGTGTACAATCTAAACGCATGTACAACTCTATATGAAGTCCGAACACATGAAGTAGCCGCAATTATTACATTATTAGTTTTTAGATCATAGAAACAAGTGTAAACGTACTACAGTAGTTTTGTCAAAAACACATTTATCATTTAGCATTTTTGTCCGGGCAAATTCAGCATCACTTTGTTTGGGGTCCTTCGTTCTGAGTAAGCGCCAGTCGCTCTCTTGTTAGCGGCAACACTGGAACGCAACCAAGGCAGTGTTTGCAATATATCATCCAATATACATTTTTTGGGTTTATTTACAGGTCCATTATTATCCGGATATGAATTTAGAGTTGCTCGGTAATTACATTTACTCGTTCATTTACAATTTGGTCGACCTTTTGCCCATAAATTAGGGAGTTGTCTATGCAGCCTTTAGCTTTAGCATGGCTATTCAGCCAATCGAGTACTTCTACTAGCTACAGAGCGCGCCTAGCTTCAATGCGAACTCATTTTAGTTCACAGAAATGACTAAAATACGAATTGTATTATTCATATAGTTTTACTGTTACATAGCTAACCAGCTAGGTAACGCTTGCTCGCTATTAAGCTACTTGGCCAGGGTTGCTGTGTTGTTGACTCTTATTAGCGTACCGTACAGTAGCTTTCTTTGTATTATTGAATGTATGCAGCTGTCAAGCAGTGATGCTAATGATCAGGCTCCTGGGTTGCTTGATTACTTGCTCGATCGGTACTGGCCGTGTTTGTGTAATAAACCTACGATTTTCTTTGTTTCTGCAGAGTCATTTGGGCAGAACTATCCAGAGGTAAGGCTAGATTATTAACTGGACAACAAGTGTGATGTTATTCATTGCCAGTTTCGATGTTTTCTTCATTTAGAGATACATTTGTATGTTTGTAATCGTCCAGAGTGCATAGCCTTTCTGCGGTTGCCTTAGTGACATCTCTGGCTATTGTGTGGTAGGAAGCAGATGGGACCCTGGACTGCATTAGCATGGCGCTCACCTGCACCTTCAACCGCTGGGGCACGCTGCTGGCCGTGGGATGCAACGACGGGAGAATCGTCATCTGGGACTTCCTGACGCGGGGCATCGCCAAAATCATCAGCGCTCACATCCACCCAGTGTGCTCGCTATGGTGAGACGAGCTCTTAACGCATGTGTTGCTCTTACATGACGTGTAATAGAGAGTTTCATAGGTAGGAAGACTGGACACGCATATGAAAAGTCATGACCGATGAGAATGTAAATGAAACATGTCAGGTCAATCATTGAGTTATTGATTTGTACCCTTATTTGTGTTGAATAAAAAGTTTGCTGCTGAATTAGGATCTTGAATGAGCATCATTTTGTCACACAACTAGGAAAACATGCCACATGCCTTGTGTGACATTTTAATTTGAAGATACAGTCAAATAACTTACTGTTTAGTCTATTCAGCCTACATCAAATTAATTGTAAAACATAAACAAGGACATCAAATTGGTTTAGCTTCCATTTATAAAACATCTCTCTCCCCCCCCCCCCCCCCCCCCCCCCCCCCATGCCATCTGTGTGTCCACAGTTGGAGCAGAGACGGACACAAGCTGGTGAGCGCGTCCACAGACAACATCGTGTCCCTGTGGGACGTCCTGACGGGGGACTGTGACCAGAGGTTCCGGTTCCCCTCGCCCATCCTCAAGCTGCAGTACCACCCCCGGGACCTGTGAGTACCCAAGCCAGCAGCCATAGAGGCAGGGCCCGCTCTCTGACAGGAGGCAGCCATAGAGGCAGGGCCAGCTCTCTGACAGGAGGCAGCCATAGAGGCAGGGCCCGCTCACTGACAGGAGGCAGTGTTCATGGAGGCAGGGCCAGCTCTCTGAAAGGAGGCAGTGTTCATGGAGGCAGGGCCCGCTCTCTGACAGGAGGCAGTGTTCATGGAGGCAGGGCCAGCTCTCTGACAGGAGGCAGTGTTCATGGAGGCAGGGCCAGCTCTCTGACAGGAGGCAGTGTTCATGGAGGCAGGGCCAGCTCTCTGAAAGGAGGCAGTGTTCATGGAGGCAGGGCCAGCTCTCTGACAGGAGGCAGTGTTCATGGAGGCAGGGCCTGCTCTCTGAAAGGAGGCAGTGTTCATGGAGGCAGGGCCCGCTCTCTGAAAGGAGGCAGTGTTCATGGAGGCAGGGCCCGCTCTCTGAAAGGAGGCAGTGCTCATGGAGGCAGGGCCAGCTCTCTGACAGGAGGCAGTGTTCATGGAGGCAGGGCCCGCTCTCTGAAAGGAGGCAGTGTTCATGGAGGCAGGGCCCGCTCACTGACAGGAGGCAGTGTTCATGGAGGCAGGGCCCGCTCTCTGACAGGAGGCAGTGTTCATGGAGGCAGGGCCCGCTCTCTGACAGGAGGCAGTGTTCATGGAGGCAGGGCCCGCTCTCTGACAGGAGGCAGTGTTCAGGGACTCAAACCAAGACCTCCTCGAGTCCTTTTGTCCCTAGTGTAGTTGTTTGTTTTGTTAGTTACCTTTACATGGATTATCTGGTGGTCATGGTCCGTTATAGATGCTGCAGTACCAAACACATGAGTTCCATACTCGTCTAAGAACTATTACATTTCGTTCATTTCCAAGACTAATCCCCTATCCAAGAATCCAACTAAATATTGGATGTTATATTACAGTTAACTTCGCTACTATATAGGGGTGTAACAGTATATTGAGGCACAATATATCGCAATGCAAACATTTTACAATATATATCGTAGAGTTATGGCAATATTTTAACAATATGACGTCCGTTTTATCCTATAAGTTATGCTACCAGCACGCAACCTACTCTGCACCTGCTTCACGCGTGCATTCACTGCATACACAGACATTCACTGCATACAGACATTCACTGCATACACAGACATTCACTGCATACACAGACATTCACTGCATACACAGACATTCACTGCATACAGACATTCACTGCATACAGACATTCACTGCATACACACATTCACTGCATACACAGACATTCACTGCATACACAGACATTCACTGCATACACAGACATTCACTGCATACAGACATTCACTGCATACAGACATTCACTGCATACACACATTCACTGCATACACAGACATTCACTGCATACACAGACATTCACTGCATACAGACATTCACTGCATACAGACATTCACTGCATACAGACATTCACTGCATACAGACATTCACTGCATACACAGACATTCACTGCATACACAGACATTCACTGCATACAGACATTCACTGCATACACACATTCACTGCATACACAGACATTCACTGCATACAGACATTCACTGCATACAGACATTCACTGCATACACAGACATTCACTGCATACACAGACATTCACTGCATACAGACATTCACTGCATACAGACATTCACTGCATACACAGACATACACTGCATACACAGACATTGCTTGAACTGAGTTAAGTTGTATGTACAACAAAGAACGTTAATCAGTTTCCACTACCATTGTTTTGGAGGGGCGGCCCGCACCCCTAAAAGTATGCCAACATATATTAATAGGCTATATCTCTCTAATATTGAAAGAAATCTATGTGTGTGGAAATTAGGAGTTTAGTTGAGTGCAGTAGGCTACCGCGATTGAACTAATGCGATTATTAAAGGCACTCGCAATTAAACTAAGCGTGTAGGAAAGTTCTGTTACTATTCGTTATTATTATTTATTCATTTTGCAGACGCTTTTATCCAAAGCGACTTCCAAAAGAGAGCTTTACAAAAGTGCATAGGTCAATGATCATAAACAACGAGATAGCCACAAAAAACATTGCGGGCAGCCAAAACATGAAGCATACATTGTGAAAAGCAAATAAGTGCCAATGGGAAGAACCATAAGAGCATGTAGTTAAACAAATTACAATTAAACAACATGAACCTCAAAAGTACAAGAGTGTACCTGGAGGAAAGCAAGCAACAATAATATAATTCACAGCGAGTACAAGTAGTTAAATCCATTACAACTAACCAACAAGTGCAACAAGTCCCTCAATGTGTCATTGTGTTCCTGGAGGAAATAAATTAACATCTGATCCAACAAATCTAAATCTATATGTACAAAAGCATATACTGGGCTAGCTGTGTAATGCTGGATTGTTTAGTTTTGACTGGCAACATACTGACGCTGCTTGTCCACAAATGCCCAAATAAAGCATATAATAGGGTTCCCTTCTCCTGCTAGGATGCCTGTTCGCGCTGCCAGGTATCTCACACTGCCTTGCAGTATCTCACGTGACTGCCTGTCACGTGACTTCCATTGAAAATGAATGGGAGGCTAAATTGAGGTCTCCCCCCTGAAAAAAATCTAATAGAATTTCAGTTTATTTTAAAATGTTGTTCAAATTGTGATGCGTTTTGTATTGTGAACCCAGTATCGCGAAACGTATGGAATCGTGAGCTGAGTGTATCGTTACACCCCATTAGCATATCACAAAAATATCTTGTCTGGTTCTCTGGAGGGTTAGGGTTAGAGAGGCATCCCTCGCTGAATTGCTTCTCCTGGGGTTTCTTCAAACAATTGTCACTCTGGGAGTTTTTCCTTGTCTCCACTGATGGTTTAGGTTTGATATATCTCCTGCATGGCAGTTTGAGAACCACTGCGTAGTGTCCCAGACTCTTGAGTAGCCTGACGGTTCCTCTGTGTTCTCTGTACGACCCCTGCCTCCAGAGACAAGGTGCTGGTGTGCCCCATGAAGTCGGCCCCGGTGCTGCTCACGCTGTCCGACTCCAAGCACGTGGTCCTGCCCGTGGACGACGACTCGGACCTGAACGTGGTGGCGGCCTTCGACCGGCGGGGGGAGTTCATCTACACCGGCAACGCCAAGGGAAAGGTGTGTGTGTGTGGGTTTGTTTGTGTGTGTGTCCGTCATAACTGGGTCAGTTACTGAGATCAGTATAACACAAGTATTTGAGTGGTAAGTAAGTAAGACTTTATTTATATAGCACATTTCATACAAGAATTGTAGCTCAAGGTGCTTTACATAAAATCAATAAAAACAATAATACAAGTGATAAATAATTCAAACAATAATAAAAATCCCAATAAGATCTCTGTTCAAGAGAGAAAACAACTTTAAAAAGTAGGAAAACCCTTTTGAGATAAAATTACTTAAATGCTTCGGTAAAAAGGTAGGTTTTAAGCTGTCTTTTAAAAATGTCTAGAGTGTTAGCTTCCCTAATATTTATGGGTAATTTGTTCCATAGTTTTGGGGCGTAATTGACAAAGGCCGAATCACCAATCTTCTTATGACTGCTTCTGGTGACCTCTAATAGGCCTGCATTTGATGATCGCAGTGTTCTAGCTGGTGTGTAGTTTATAAAGGAGTTGGCAATGTAGCTAGGTCGTTGTCCGTGTAGAGCTTTGTATGTGAGGAAAAGGACCTTAAAGTCAATTCTGAAGGTAACAGGGAGCCAGTGTAAAGTAGCTAGGACAGGACTAATGTGTTCTCTCCTTTTAGTTTTGGTTAATAATCTAGCTGCAGAATTTTGAATGAGCTGTAGTCTTTCAGTGGTTTTCTTGGGAAGACCAGTGAAAAGTGCGTTACAGTAGTCCAGCCGGCTGGATATAAAAGCATGAATTAACTTCTCTGCATCATTTTGGTTTATGAATGGTCGTACCTTTGCTATATTCCTCAGGTGAAAGAAAGCGGTTTTGGTCACTTTATTAATGTGAGAGTTGAAATTCAAATCTGAGTCCAGGATTACGCCGAGACTCGTCACCTCTGGTTTAAGACAGGGGGTTAAGCCTCCAAGATTCTTAATAAGCATCTCTCTTTTGGATTTGGGGCCACATAGTAGGACTTCGGTTTTGTCTTCATTTAATTTAAGAAAGTTATCATTCATCCATTTGTTTATTGCCAACAGGCAGTTTGTAATGGAATTGATGGCCGTTGCATCGTTGGGTTCAGTGGATATATATAGTTGTGTGTCATCTGCATAGCTATGGAAATCTATGTTATGTTCTCTGATTATGTCGCCGAGTGGTAACATATAAAGAGAAAAAAGTAATGGACCTAAGCAGCTTCCTTGAGCAACCCCGTAGCAGTTCTCATGTTTCTTGGACCTATGGTCACCTAAACTAACATAAAACTTCCTTCCTGTGATATATGATTTCAGCCAGTTCAATACACTATCCGTGAACCGAATAAGCTTTTCCAGTCTATTGATTAGGATGTCGTGATCAATTGTATCAAATGCTGCACTGAGATCTAGCAGGATAAGGATAGAGACTTTATTTGCATCAGAGTTTAGTCTGAGGTCGCTAATTATTTTGGTGAGAGCAGTTTCAGTACTGTGATATTTCCTGAAACCTGACTGCGAGACTTCCAGGATGTTATTTTCTTCAAGAAAAGAATTTAATTGGACTAAAACTATCTTTTCCAGTACTTTACTAATAAATGGGAGGTTTGATATTGGTCTGTAATTTGCAAGTAGACTGTTATCCAATTTGGGTTTCTTTAATAGGGGCTTTACAACAGCTGTTTTGAAGGCATCTGGGAAGACGCCAGTTCTAAGGGATGTGTTTATAATCTCTAGCACCGGACCTGAGACACTATCAAACACTCGCTTAAAGAATGTTGTGGGTATAGGATCAATATCTGAGGTTGTGGAGTTAGATTCGCTGACAATTTTGGAAAGTTCACTAAGTGTGATACAGGTAAATGTGCTCATGGTTATGTTGCAGAATCTACTGATGTCAGTTTCGACCCCACTATTAATAATACTCGCTCTAATCAAAGTTATTTTGTTCTTGAAGAACAAAGCAAGCTCTTCACATTTAACTGCTGAGGATGGAGGTGGGGCAGGGACAGTGTTTAGCAGCTGGTCAATGGTGGAGAAAAGAACTCTGGAATTTCTGGCATTTTCTGTAATAATGTTGGAGAAATATTCTCTCCTTGCTAGACGGATGGTTTTGTTAAAGGTGGTTAGTGTATCTTTGTAGATATTGTAGTGGATAGTGATCTTTGTTTTCCTCCATTTTCTCTCTGCTGCACGGCATTTTCTTTTCGTTTCACTAACATTTTTATTTCTCAGCCATGGGGAGGTTCTGCTTGTGCACTTCTTTTTGGTTTTCAGTGGTGCAACAGAGTCTAACACAGATAATAGTGCTTCATTGAGGTTCTCTACCATTTCATTCAGAGAGCAATCATGGTAAGTCGGCTCATATAGAGCAAATTGTTCAGAAAATGTCATCATAGCTGTATCGTCTAAATATCTTCTATGGACTAAGAATTCTTTTTTGGTTTTTGTTAGGATAATTTCCACATTAAAAAGTATATAATGATGGTCTGAGAGGGGTAGATCAGTTATTGAAATATTATTGATATTTAGTCCAGTTGTTATCACTAGATCTAGTGTGTTTCCGTGCCGGTGTGTTGGGTCTGTTATGTGTTGAGTTAGATTGAAACTGTCAAGGAGATTTAAGAGCTCAATAGTTCTTGGGTCTGCTTTTTTATTTACTTGGATATTTAAGTCTCCGTTTAAAACTACTTTGTCATATCTAGTGACACATAGTTATAATAGTTCAGAGAATTCTTGTATGAATATTGGCGAGTGCTTGGGTGGCCGATATATAATAACAAAAAGTATTGATTCGGTTTTGAGCTCTATAGCAAGATATTCATATGATGTGAATTCACCTAGCTCAGTGATTTTGAACAACAGTTTAGAGGAGAAAATAGCTGCGACTACTCCACCTTTTTTTGATGTCCTTGAAACTTGGTGAAAGCTGTAATCAGGCGGACACGCTTCTATCAAAGTTGCTGTTGCCGTGTCATTGTTTAGCCAGGTTTCTGTTAGACAGATGCAGTCTAAGTTGTTTTCTTTGACCAGATCATTAACTAGGAATGTTTTGTTATTTAGTGATCTAACATTTAGAAGGGCCAGTTTCATCTGTGGGGTATTAACAGATAAAACATGGGTAGATAAATCTGTTGGAAGAATATGGATAGTTCTGTGACTTCTAACACTAGTTTCAGGTTTGTAACCATGCATTTTACCATGCCATTTTCTGTTTGTGATGATGCCCGGTATGTCCAATGAAATAGCATGGTGGCTGTCCTAGCGTAGCTTTTCTTTGGGAAAGTCTCTGTCACTGAGCTGTTCCATCACAAGGGAATTCATCCGGGGGGTGCAGATCTGTGCAGGGCCCATGTCCTTGCAGGAGGCTGTTTGAATGTTCTGTTCTGTTCCATGGGAGGTTGTTTGGGATACGTCAGTCAGCTTAGACACAACAGGGATAGGGAGAGAAGCTTGATTTGTGGTCAGGAGCACGTGATTGATGTTTGCTGTTAGTAGTCGAGATCCTCTACGGTTTGGGTGGAGTCCGTCAGCTTGAAAATGGTCTGCACAGTTCCAGAACACATTGAAGTTATCGATAAATCTCAGTTTGTGTGTCAGACAGACAGATGCCAACCATGTGTTGAAGGATAGTAGTCGACTGAAGGCTTCTTTTCCTCAGCGAAAGCATGCAATCGGTCCACTGATGAATACATCTTGATATCTGTTAAGTGTGTTCAGTAGCTGGGTGAAATGTTTTTTAAGTATCTCAGTGCCAGTTTTCTTGTGTAGGATATCAAACGAGCCAGTGTGGATGATAATCTTAGGGTTGTTTGGTTTATTGTTGAGGATTGTTTGTACCTCTGAGGACAGTTCCTCGACAGATGTGTTGCTAAGACAAATATTTTCTGTCTTTGCCAGTTTAACATGTGCTGTCATGGCATCTCCAATCAAGATAGTGGCCATATGTGGTGTTGTGTTTGCATTTCTAACGTTTGCCTTATCAGTAGCTGCGGGGCCAGTTCTTATCTTATTTGGGTTAGCAATGATAGGATCTTGTGCTAGACCAAGGTTAGACACTGCGTTAGTGCTAGCAGTAGATTCTATAGTGCTAGCAGTGTTAGCTCCTCTAAGTGTTGATGGGCTGTGGGTAGTCTTAGCATACCTTGGATCTTGATAATCCTGTGGTATTGTTGTCTGATTAGGCTTGATAGGGGGTCGAACAGCGCCCCGAGTGGTCCGAGAGGGGCTTGGAGTGAAATGGGGGACTCCCGGTCGCAGCAGACGATGATGTGTTGGATTTGCATGTGTGTAGTAGCTACCATCATGGTGTGTCGGCGATCTGGGCCCTTCATGTTTGTTAGCTGCGTGGCTAGCACTCCTGTGCCTCTTCGCCTTGGATTCCACACACAAGGGAGAGAAAGTTCCCAGTGGTTCGAAACTGTTTCTGAGTGTGACAGGAGGAGAGGTGATGCGGGAAGAGTTTCTGCCTCGCTTTTTTTGCTGTTTATCCTTGGTGACAGTCCCATCTCTGATGAAGGTAGAAGCGGCGCTAGGCCTCTTTGGTTTAGCACCGAGAGCAGACCATGACTCATCCGGTCCAACGGCCGGTGGAGAGAAAGCTGGTTCCAAGGGTGGCTCATTGGCAGGTAGCTTAGCCTCCGGGCTAGGTAGCATGGAATCTATGAAGTCTTCGGTCTCTCTGATATCTAAGTGGGTTCTGACTCTTAGCTCCAGTTCGACTATCCTCTGAGTAAGTTGTTTGCAGTCATTACAAGCCATAGTTCTACAGGGAACAAGCTTTAGTTGGCTTGCCTGTGGTCAGTCTTGGAGGGCAGCCAAAAATACTTCTGTTCTCCTTGGGCTTCAGTCCTCTCAGGTTGTTCCTTTTTGTAGTATTTGATTTTGAGTAATATCTTCAAAAACTATCCAAATGATTGAAACTTCAGAGCATTTCTCTGTGAATAACTAGACAATACGATAGAAGCCAAGCAGGGAAGCAAGCAGGGAAGGTCAGGGGGAGGAGAGGGAAAGAAAATGCGACTGCCTTCGTTGAGAGCGTAGTAGAAGTGTAGTAGTGTTTCATTTGCTTCTTGGAACTTATGAGAGTGAGTGATTGGATTGATCACAGTGGTTGACATTAAACAAGTGCGTATTATTTCATAGTATTTCACTCGCTGTGTCTCAATACAGCCTTACTACATACTGTTTAAGCCAAATTGTTATTTTAAACATCAGTATAGGTATTGGCCCAGAATTTCAGAACTAGTGCATCTCATACTTAAAGGCAGGGTAGGTAAAGTTGTTGAGAAGCACTTTTTGTCATATCTGCTGAAACAAACTTCACTTCCTGATAGTAACCATCTAAAGATGTGACAGTAAAATTAAATGTATCTGATATCTGTGGGCGTCGCAGGACTGTAATAAACAGGACTAATCATTTCATTCGGACCGAACAAAATGATTGGACGGCATGCAGACCCAATGCAATGATTGAACGGGCTACTTGTTTGCCTGTCCACCTACCTCCCGGCAGTAGACAGGCATGTGTTTTGAAGGAGTGGCTTTAACCCTTGTGCTGCCTTCGGGTCACATGACCCAAAGGTTCATAATGAACCATCATTGTGTTTACCCAATTTTACCCAATACAAAAACAAATAATTTTCTTTTAACCTTCGCAATGTGGGGGGTCTGAGACAGCCCAACGGTTAAAAGAAAATGCTTCACTTTGTTTTTGTATGCGGTAAAGTTGTTGCAATATGACGGTGGGTCACAATGATTGTCAGAATGACCCGAAGATAACACAAGGGTTAAAGGGAGGGGGTGGGATATTTAGGTTTGATTCCTTTCAAACTCTAGACAAAATGGCTAGGTTTGCAAAACTTACTGACCCTGCCTTTAATACAAACTACCCAACTTCCTCCCTCAGATCCTGGTGTTGAACACAGACACTCAGGACCTGGTAGCATCCTTTAGGGTGACCACGGGCACTAGCAACACCACGGCCATCAAGTCCATCGAGTTTGCACGCAAGGGCAGGTGAGTCCATGTGCATGGGACCAAGGGAACCGAAATATGTCTTTAAGCGCTTGTCTCATTTTCCGTAGCCTTGAGGCGACTGAACTGATAACCATGTCGGACACAGGCGATGATGTGAGCAAATGTGCCTGTTGTTCGTGCGGTGACCAGTTTCCTTCCTGTGTCCAGCTGTTTCCTCATCAACACAGCCGACCGTATCATCCGCGTGTACGACGGCAGGGAGGTCCTAACCTGTGGCAGAGACGGGGAACCAGAGCCCCTGCAGAAACTACAGGACCTGGTCAACAGGTACACACACAAACAGAGGCATACACACTACTGTTTGTAACAGTAGTGGTGTGTGTGTGGAGTGTAGAGGGTGTGTAACAGTAGTGGTGTGTGGAGTGTAGAGGGTGTGTAACAGTAGTGGTGTGTGTGTGTGGAGTGTAGAGGGTGTGTAACAGTAGTGGTGTGTGTGGAGTGTAGAGGGTGTGTAACAGTAGTGGTGTGTGTGTGGAGTGTAGAGGGTGTGTAACAGTAGTGGTGTGTGTGGAGTGTAGAGGGTGTGTGGAGTGTAGAGGGTGTGTAACAGTAGTGGTGTGTGTGGAGTGTAGAGGGTGTGTAACAGTAGTGGTGTGTGTGGAGTGTAGAGGGTGTGTAACAGTAGTGGTGTGTGTGTGTGGAGTGTAGAGGGTGTGTAACAGTAGTAGTGTGTGTGGAGTGTAGAGGGTGTGTAACAGTAGTGGTGTGTGTGTGGAGTGTAGAGGGTGTGTAACAGTAGTGGTGTGTAGAGGGTGTGTAACAGTAGTGGTGTGTGTGTGGAGTGTAGAGGGTGTGTAACAGTAGTGGTGTGTGTGTGGAGTGTAGAGGGTGTGTAACAGTAGTGGTGTGTGTGTGGAGTGTAGAGGGTGTGTAACAGTAGTGGTGTGTGTGTGGAGTGTAGAGGGTGTGTAACAGTAGTGGTGTGTGTGTGGAGTGTAGAGGGTGTGTAACAGTAGTGGTGTGTGTGTGGAGTGTAGAGGGTGTGTAACAGTAGTGGTGTGTGTGGAGTGTAGAGGGTGTGTAACAGTAGTGGTGTGTGTGTGTGTGGAGTGTAGAGGGTGTGTAACAGTAGTGGTGTGTGTGTGTGGAGTGTAGAGGGTGTGTAACAGTAGTGGTGTGTGTGTGGAGTGTAGAGGGTGTGTAACAGTAGTGGTGTGTGTGTGTGGAGTGTAGAGGGTGTGTAACAGTAGTGGTGTGTGTGTGTGGAGTGTAGAGGGTGTGTAACAGTAGTAGTGTGTGTGGAGTGTAGAGGGTGTGTAACAGTAGTGGTGTGTGTGTGGAGTGTAGAGGGTGTGTAACAGTAGTGGTGTGTGTGTGGAGTGTAGAGGGTGTGTAACAGTAGTGGTGTGTGTGTGGAGTGTAGAGGGTGTGTAACAGTAGTGGTGTGTGTGGAGTGTAGAGGGTGTGTAACAGTAGTGGTGTGTGTGTGGAGTGTAGAGGGTGTGTAACAGTAGTGGTGTGTGTGTGGAGTGTAGAGGGTGTGTAACAGTAGTGGTGTGTGTGTGGAGTGTAGAGGGTGTGTAACAGTAGTGGTGTGTGTGTGGAGTGTAGAGGGTGTGTAACAGTAGTGGTGTGTAGAGGGTGTGTAACAGTAGTGGTGTGTGTGTGGAGTGTAGAGGGTGTGTAACAGTAGTGGTGTGTGTGTGGAGTGTAGAGGGTGTGTAACAGTAGTGGTGTGTGTGTGTGGAGTGTAGAGGGTGTGTAACAGTAGTGGTGTGTGTGTGTGGAGTGTAGAGGGTGTGTAACAGTAGTAGTGTGTGTGGAGTGTAGAGGGTGTGTAACAGTAGTGGTGTGTGTGTGGAGTGTAGAGGGTGTGTAACAGTAGTGGTGTGTAGAGGGTGTGTAACAGTAGTGGTGTGTGTGTGGAGTGTAGAGGGTGTGTAACAGTAGTGGTGTGTGTGTGGAGTGTAGAGGGTGTGTAACAGTAGTGGTGTGTGTGTGTGGAGTGTAGAGGGTGTGTAACAGTAGTGGTGTGTGTGTGTGGAGTGTAGAGGGTGTGTAACAGTAGTAGTGTGTGTGGAGTGTAGAGGGTGTGTAACAGTAGTGGTGTGTGTGTGGAGTGTAGAGGGTGTGTAACAGTAGTGGTGTGTAACAGTAGTGGTGTGTAACAGTAGTGGTGTGTGTGTCCTCCAGAACCCCCTGGAAGCGATGCTGCTTCTCTGGGGATGGGGAGTACATCGTAGCGGGCTCAGCCAGGCAGCATGCCCTCTACATCTGGGAGAAGAGCATCGGGAACCTGGTGAAGATCCTGCACGGCACTAGAGGAGAACTGCTGCTGGACGTGGCGGTAGGAACACTGTCCTCTCCTCCTCCTCTCTCCTCCTCTCCTCCACTCTCCTTTCCTCTCCTCTTCCTCCTCTCCTTGCCTCTCCTCCTCGCCTCTCCTCATCTCCTCTCCACCTCCCTCCTCTCCCCTCTTCTCCTGTCTCCTCCACCTACTCATCCTATCCTCCTCTCAATTATATTATATACTTAATTAAATTAGCTTTAGAGGCCAATAGTGTGAAAATGGTTGATAGGCGTATAGTTGGCAAAAAAGACCTGCGTTTATAGTGTTTGAAGCCACATACAGAGGCAAGTTCTAGAAGCAGACAGGATCCTGACGACACCAGAGGAACTTAAGGGCGGGTCCCAGTCAAGCTAACACACTATTACTTACTTAAATATTAGCCAGCTCCAATTGTTAGTGTCCCAGTGCTGGGATTTACATCCGTGGTTGCAGCTCACTAGAACGTTCTATTGCAACATTTACTCGTTGGTGGGAAAGCAATGATGCCAATAGCCTGGTATGGCGACCTACTGACCTTAGAAGACTGTGCCTAGCAGGTCCAGTCTTGACATCATGAACCTAACAAAGGACCATAAAGACTCCAGGAGTTGTAACATGGCTGCACAGCTAGTGGTTGATGATCCCATAGCTCTTCTCTACCCTTTTCAACTCACAAAAGCACTTCCTGAACACAAAGGCACTGTGGGGTCCTCTCTGTTCCATCACAACTATATTAGCAACACTAACATGACCCTGACACTGGGCAAGGAATTACATGGTGTTCTATGAATTCTAAGAATCGGGTTGATAATTCCGTTGGAAATCAAGAGTAAACACAGAGTAGAAAGTGTCACATTTCATACAAAAACATTTAGATTTTGAAGGTAAGACATGATTTCCTCTTATCTGATGTATTCACAATATTAGTGTAATGTAAAGTTGGTGTAGTGTAATGTAAGATAGCCAGTTTATAGGTTACAATGTTCCTTTAATATTAAACCCAAGAGAAATGTTACCTACCGTGAGCACCAAAAGTTATTGCACTGTAACAATTCCTTACTTATAAGATTATTATTTTGGTGTTTAGTGTTTGCTTGAAGAATGGTTTAATTGTACCCTCCTTCAATTTGTGGACGCTCCACTTTAAACCACAAAAAAAAAAACTGTCAGATATCCTCGGACAGTTTAAAAACAGTGATAATCATGAGGGAGATTGGTAAGCACAGTCTCTGAGTTTGACATCTGGTTTCATATGGGAAACCCAGAATGTTCTGGACACTGTTAGCAGTCACGTCATTAAAGAGGGTAGTTCATGTTCAATGTGACTGTAGACAGCAGAAGACAACAAGCCCCTAAAACACACCTTACTGAACACAACTTTCCAAGGGACTCTTGGATTCCTCACGAGATTCCCTCTACTTTAGTGCAGGTTATATGAAATTATTCTGGCGTTCAAAGAGGCAAAGGTCAGACAATGATATCTAACCTGTGACCGTCAGGCTTCTCCAGCATGTCCCAGCGCCCTGCCAGCATGTCCCAGCACCCTGCCAGCATGTCCCAGCACCCTGCTCCGTTGGCAGCCTCAGCCCACTCTGGACGCCGTTGTGTCGGCCCTGTGGCGCGACCTCTGCCCGGGACGCCCCCCGGGGCCCCGCCACCCTCTGGAGCACATCTACTCCAGCATGTCCCAGCGCCCTGAGCTAGCCACCCTGCCCCTCTACTCCGTCTACTTTGACCCTGTCACTGAGCAGCTGCCCTGCACGTCCTCAGAGGGACTCAAGTGGGTAGCGCTTCTAGAAACCAAGCTCCCTGTATTCCCAGTCCTTGTCCCGTGCACTAAAACCAATGTGTTCCCCTTGTGGTCGAAAGGCACAGTTTCAACCTGCGGCTGAGTGTGTTTGACTCGTGGGCTGACCTGGACAGAGAGAGCCAGAGAGTCCAAGAGAGGGAGTCAAAGAGGAGGCGCTTCGTGGCTCCTGGAGGAGGGGCCCATGCCAGGGGCGTCTGCCCGTGTAGACTAGACTGCTCCTGTAGACTGTCTCGCTTCGGAGCCTCCAGCAGGAGGAGAAACCCAACCCAAACTTGAAACATCTTATTTAACTGAATCATTCTACTATATTTCATTGAAGCAGTATTTAACTCATTCAAAAAATAAAGAATGACCTAGGAAGCCTTGTCCAAAATGCTTCATGGAAAATATTTCATGTTTCAGTTTCTGATTTATCCAGGAAGCAAGCACAATACAGACACAAAGGCATCCAGACAGACAAAAAAAATTATATATATTGTGGCAGATAAGTGGTTTAGTTGACTGTTTGAAATGCACATATAACCTTTGACCCCTGAAGCCACTCTGTTGACCCCTGACCTCCACAGTGGCACCCGGTGCGTCCCATCATCGCCTCCATCTCCAGCGGAGTGGTGTCCATCTGGGCCCAGAACCAAGTGGTGAGTGTCCCATTCTCAGCCCCTCCTGTCGGCCCTTGTCTGGGTAAACAGGCCCCTAGACCCTGCCTAAGATGCAGGAACCATTCCAAACTTACACCTGGACCCTACTCTGGGAACTAGTGAAAGTAACACAGATCCTATTTCAACCCACCATCAGTCGCCGATACCAAACTTGAAATGTTCCAGTCCTTTCTCTACTAAAAACATCTGGTGGCCAAAACCAACCAATTCCAAACCAAAACCCTAAAAGTATCCTAGTAATAATTCTAGCAGCCAGTGCCAGTTCTAGCTGCGTTGTGAGTTGTGTTATTTTGGGTGTTCAGGAAAACTGGAGTGCTTTTGCCCCGGACTTTAAAGAGCTGGACGAGAATGTGGAGTACGAGGAGAGAGAGTCTGAGTTTGACATAGAAGACGAGGACAAGAGTGAACCAGAACAGACAGGTACACACACTACACACACACACTACACAGACACACACACACACGCCAGACACTGTCTTGCATTATCTTTCTAGTGAAAGGATATTGATGCTGTGTATTTGTGTGTGTGTTAGGCGCGGATGCGGCCGAGGATGAGGAGGTAGATGTGACCTCTGTCGACCCCATCATAGCGTTCTGCAGCAGGTGAGTGGAGGGGATTTGTGGATTAAATAGACCTGGTCCACTATTCACACCAACCTTGAAACCTGCAGAGAACTAAATCCACCACCTCTCCTATCCTCACCACCTCTCCTATCCTCACCACCTCTCCTATCCTCACCACCTCTCCTATCCTCACCACCTCTCCCACTCCTACGTCCACCCCCACCCTAACATCCACCCCTACCTACCTTCACCCTCACCTTCTTCTCCTACCCTCACCTCCACCTGTCCCCCTACCCCTTCCCCCTCCACCCCCACCAGTGACGAGGAGCTGGAGGACTACAAGGCCCTGCTGTACCTGCCCATCGCCCCGGAGGTGGAGGACCCCGAAGAGAACCCGTTCGGCCCTCCTCCGGACGGCGCTGGAGGCGCCTCGCAGACGGCCCCCGCCGAGGAGCCCTCGTCTGCGGGGGACGGCAAGAAGCAGCGGCAGCCCTCGTCCGAGGGGGGGCCGGCCAAGAAGAAGGCCCGCACCACCACCATCGAGCTGCAGGGGGTGCCCAGCGACGGTGAGGCCTCAAACGAGGGGACACACATCACACACACGGCCCTGCAAACGTATTGAACCCCCTAGAACAATTCTGTCATAAGCGCAAATGGAGTGAAATGTTGTTCTGATAAAAATCAATTCAAATCAAAAGCTTCAGTTATGACTCCATGGCACCCAGTGCTGCTGAAGGGTGATCACACACAGTAAACTGACCCCCCCCCCTTCACTGTCCCCCAGAGGTGCACCCCCTGCTGGGCGTGAAGGGCGACAGCAAGTCGAAGAAGAAGACAGCGGGCCGTCCCAAAGGCTCCAAAGGTAAAGAGAAAGACTTCCCCTTCAGGCCCAAACCCCACAGGGGCGAGCGGCCCTACCCCTCGGACGGAGACGCGGGAGGAGGAGGAGGAGGAGGGATGAAGGGCAGGATGGAGGGGGGCCTAGCCACAGCTGGTAAGGACCCGAGCTCCCTCTAGCCGCGCCTCATGGCTGGGAGCTACGCTAGGCTAGCTGTTCACGTTGCTTCACTTTGCCCCCACCCCCCACAGCCTTCTCCAACACCCACATGCTGACTGATCCTGCAAGTCCCCTAAGCTAGGCACTGGACACATGACCCCACCCCCTTGCTTAGATCCCCCCCCCACCCGCTGCAAACTTCACCTAGCCCAATGGGCGTGGTCAGTGCTGACTTCCTGTAGACAGCATCAGGTCCTCGTGGGCTCTCCCATGGCTAGTTTCACCTACTTCCTGCTTGCCCTTTGACCTTCCTGCTCCTGCCTGGCTCCTGCTCGCTCGTCCCAGGCGTGTGTGCTGTGTGTGTCTCCAGGTACGCTTCCTCATGTCCTCTGTGGGTGCTGCGGCAGGCGCTCCTGCGGGGCAGGCGCTCCTGCGGGGCAGGCGCTCCTGCGGGGCAGGCGCTCCTGCGGGGCAGGCGCTCCTGCGGGGCAGGCGCTCCTGCGGGGCAGGCGCTCCTGCGGGGCAGGCGCTCCTGCGGGGCAGGCGCTCCTGCGGGGCAGGCGCTCCTGCGGGGCAGGCGCTCCTGCGGGGCAGGCGCTCCTGCGGGGCAGGCGCTCCTGCGGGGCCGTGGGTCTAGCTTGATTGGGACGGGCGTGTAAGACGTGCTTAGTGGGATCTCCTGTGCGTACGATGTGCCAGCAGGTTTCCTGGGATTAGTTTGTTGTTATTGTTTGAACTCTCTCTGTATCTCGTGCTTCTGTCATGTGCAGCTTCAGAAGGCCCACCAGATGAGTCCTAGTTTAACTGTTTAAAAGCCAGAACACTCAATGTGTCATCGCCCCTCTGTATATTTGACTAGTGCCAGTAACTGGTCAGTGAACCATGAAAGGGTCTGGCAGCAAATGATCCAGCTGAGCAGATGAATGATAACCAGCGTCACAGTGGCATCACCATGGCCCTGATCCACTGTTGTGTTGTTACTGGATTGTTCCCAGGCGCTCTCTGATGCTTGTGACTTTTTCCCCACAGGAAGTCTGGGTTCCCAGTCGTACAAGCAGCCTGATCTGCAGGGTCTGGACTAACGGGGCCCTGGTCCTGGAGAAGAGACATACAGCCCTCATCTCTTCTCACCACAAAAGACTGTCCTCATGACCTCAGAATGCCCCCCTCCAGAGGAAAAGGGATTATGAAATGACAACCCGGAATCACTGGACCCTGGGGGATTCTCCTTCCCCTGACCCTCAAGGATTGATGTCACCATGGTTACCTGGACGTTGAACTCCTCTCCTATGCGTGTACCTTGATGTTCAGTTGTACCTGTGTTCTGTGCAGGGCGCGGGATGTACAGAGATTTGAAGATACTCCTTGCCTTTCATTACTGCTATGCTTCACCGTTTCTGTATAGGAGCTTTATACTTTTTTAATACATTCATTAAACCATTTTGATCTTTGGTGAGTGGAGCCTGTTTGTATGGGAGTTCTAGGTTATAAGAGTAGGCTGTGAAAGAGGTTATTGTTTCCCACCAACCTAATCAAGTTCTGTAGTCTGTAGAACCTTCTGTTCCTGTAAATCTGGTACCTCTGTAGAACCTGGTACCTCTGTAGAACTTGGTGTTCCTGGAGAACCTGGTACCACTGTAGAACCTGGTACCACTGTAGAACTTGGTACCTCTGTAGAACCTGGTGTCCCTGTAGAACCTGGTGTCCCTGTAGAACCTGATGTCCCTGTAGAACCTTGTGTCCCTGTAGAACCTGATGTCCCTGTAGAACCTGATGTCCCTGTAGAACCTGGTCTTCCTGAACGTGGTGAGGAGAGGCGTGGGGAGTTGGCAGTGCCACCTCCTCACTTCACGTTGTCCCGTAAAAGTCCTCCCCTACATTTAGTCATGTTTACATCACCACAAGTACCTACATCCAAACTGGATCAAACCTGTTCACTTCCCTTCAGCCATCCAGGTCATTTTATTTGAGATAATCGTAAAAAAATTAGACAATACAAAATATATGGGAAAGGAGGCCCAATGGATGGCATTCAGAGGTATCATTGCATTTGCTGCTGGAAACCATTTCAGCATCTGTGTGTCTAGTTGTACCACAGGGGGGCGCTGCTGCCACACTGCCATGTTCCTGGTGATCATGAGGAGCCCCTCACTGTCAGATGGCTGAGCGGTTAGGGAATCGGGCTATAAATCAGAAGGTTGCCGGTTTGATTCCTGAAACATTCCAATGCCCAAGTCTTAATTAAGCTTTTGACTCACTGGTTAAGAACAGCAGTGCTCATATAAGCTCCTTACATTCACAAGGACGTCACACAGACATACATAAATGATGCTCACTATTGTAACACATTTCCTGATTTTAGACGTTCAGATGTAACACATCTCTGGAACCTTCTCTCCTGATGAACTGAAGTGTCGCTGAACGACCAGAAGGCAGATGGAGGGATGAGCTTACCCAACTGCTCATCCTTCACAGCGCTTACATAACTCTGCTGTTGTTATGGTGACGGTGGGCTATGTTTGCTCCTGGACCAGCACAGAATACAAGATGGTCGACGGTGTTGTTCATGGTGTTGCTGTGAGTCTAGAAAACAAGGATAGCCGTCACTTCGATGGTTCGCTAATTCTTGTGTTTGAACAGGCCCTTCGATGGGGCTTGGTGGATCTCCGTACCCATCTCTCCCTCCCTGCTTCCACCTGTTGTGTTGTTTTAAACCAGGGAGCTAGCAAGCTTGTCTCCTCGAGAGAAAACTGCCCTGCTTTCATTGCTCCACAGGTCTTTGAGATCGGTTTCTTTAATGATTGAGGGTTAGGGGGGCTTGATTTGAAGTGAGGTGAACCCTGACTAAACCTGTTGGTCCTGGGAATCAGGACCTGGACTGTGTGTGTCATCATGGCCTCTGCAGCAGCTCCCAGCTCCATGAGGACCGTGGTGTCACAGAGCACGTCTGGTTCAGAGGGCCGTGGTGTCACAGAGCAAGTCTGGTTCAGAGGGCCGTGGTGTCACAGAGCACGTCTGGTTCAGAGGGCCGTGGTGTCACAGAGCACGTCTGGTTCAGAGGGCCGTGGTGTCACAGAGCACGTCTGGTTCAGAGGACCGTGGTGTCACAGAGCACGTCTGGTTCAGAGGGCCGTGGTGTCACAGAGCACGTCTGGTTCAGAGGACCGTGGTGTCACAGAGCACGTCTGGTTCAGATGACCAGAGAGCAGACAGAGCATGTGACTCAGCACCTCATGCTTATGCATGTCAGGATGGTTCAAACTACACTTCCCAGAACAGCCATGGGTTGAAATGTCTCACGAGGTGCATTAGATCAGATGTTTAGAACCAGATCTGAATTTGTTCTTGGCTCATTTAATGTTACCAGTAGGGCTATGAAAATTACATGTATCGTCGGCTAACTCCAACAGTTTGGGGTCTGTTTTTTTAATCCTACCATAATTTAAACCTGGTCTTGATTTGATCAACCCATTTGACAGGGATTCTGCGTTGACGATAATTGTAATACCAGATCAGGCTGTAATCTGTCTTTAGTATGGCCTTTCCTTTAACATAGTAAAGACAGATCTGTTACAGGCACCCATTGTGCAACTTAGATCTCTAAAAATGTTTTACAGTTTGTTCACGTAGCAGATGCTTCATGTAAAAGGACATACAGACATACATACAGATATACCCTGTATACAGACATACATACAGATATACCCTGTATACAGACATACAAATAGAACACAATATAGAAAGTTCAGTGGAAGGTCAAGGATCAGAAGAGCAGCAGTATTTCTGTGGTCAGAGTCAAGGGATGGTCTGTATTTCCCAGACACAGTGCAAAGTTACTACGTCTCAGCTACCAGGCACAGTGATCAAAGCAGGACTAATATAACAGCAATCAGCAAGCAGTTGCTGTGACTAAAGCTGCTGTGCACTTTTCCATCTCTCTCACCTTCTCTATAAGAACACATCAGTGCAAACAGAATTTTATAAAAATATCACATCAAAAATAAGAAAATCTATGGAGAAATAGGACTTGATTTCTCTGCCTAACGACAGTCAACTGTAACCAAGCAGATCTCATATGTTTTTGTCTTCTTCACCTAACAGTATTCAACAACAAAAAACACAGGCAAAGCCATTTTTGTAGCTAATTAAAATCTCTTTATTACAACCACATATCCCAAAAAGTATTGTTTTGTCTGAAAAGTGAAAAGGTGTCAACCCGTACACACATACAGACATTGAAGTTGTGCAAGGCTCCAGTCCCCAGCACCAAGCATTTCTATGTTTCCTTTCATAAAGGAGAGCTATTTTCAGCGCTCTTAATCCTCACATAGTGGAGAAGGAAGCGAGATGTAGGGAGAGGGAGAAGGAGGGATGGAGAGGGGAAATAGATGGAGAGAATAAATCCCCCCCTTATTTTCATCCATAATGCAGGGTTGTGGAGTCATGCCGAGTGTGACGCGGTGCACACATACACCTTGAGGAAAGATTAAAATCAAAAGAGATCTGACATGCTTTATCTCTCACTCAATCCCCCCTTTTTGATTTTCCACCATCTCTCTTCTCTTTCTACCTCCTTCAGTCACTACGTCGCTCGCTTTCCTTCCTTCTCTCGATCTCTTCTCTCTCCTTTATACTTTATCTCTTTTACGCACTCGTTCTCTCTGCTCGCCAGGCAGACACTAGTCATCCTTGCTGCGAGTGTGTGTGTGTGTGTGTGCCCAATGCACGCTGGGTAAAATAAGTTTTAAGTAGGTTATGTGATAAAACACGCAGTGCAAATAAACTGTCTGTGATCGTTCGACATCAGGTGCAGCTAAAAGGAGGCACACAGCTAGTGACACTGTGGAGTCTCTGTCACTGATACTGCAAACACTGAATGTAGGCTTATGGATATGTAAACATCCCTGAATACCATAATAACGCTTCGTTAGGGGAGTGTGCTTTGCCTACGCCTGTGTGACCCTGACATGCGCATATACAACCCCCCGGCCCGAACCTTCCAAGCCTCATTAACAGAACACTTATGTACAGGTTTCAACAGAATAAGAGCAGTAGCAATACGGTTGTGAATAGCAAAATAATGTTAGTTTTGCTGTTCACTCTGCTAAAATGGTAAACAAAGTCCGATACAGATTTTTTTTCTTTTTTCTTTACAAATGATAAAAACAAACAATTTCTCTCACGTTTTTGTGACTATCACGAGAACAATATTTAAATATATCCAACACAAATATATCCTACAATACCTTTAATGTTTTTCGGCAAACCTCCGTTAAAAGCAATTTGCAATCAGAACTAAATAGCGACAAACGTTATCATTCTATCTACAGTCCACTGGCCGAAGTCCCCTTTGTGAGGAAAAATCTAATAATTATTTATATGTAAAATAATGTGCAAAAGTTTTTTTTATGTCCTTCCTTGGCAGTTAGGGAATTTAGAAACCACCTTTGCTGTCACCTTGTAAGAAAGATCGAAGGTTGAAAGGTTTCGCCAAAACCAGTTTTATCCTTGATATGCAATACAACGCATTTTGATCTGTGACATAGGCTACAGTACTCTCCCATGAAATCAGTTGAATATTACTGGGAGATCATTTGGGGATGTATGTGCCTCATAGACAAATGTCAGAACATCACATCTGTATAAACGCTAATAACTCCTTGACATTGTAACTAGTGAACATCAGTACCAACTCCCATTTTCTCCCCTCTCAGAACATCCCTGACAATCAGTTTTCAGGGAACTCAGTTTACTGTCACTGCATGGGGGGATTTTATCCTCCCGCTAAACAGCACAAATGCCATTGTAGATTTTTACTTGATATGTCTAGTGTTGGAATGTGTCAGAGATCTTGTGGGGGTGCCCAAGGTGGATGGTGGGAACCAAGTTGTGTCACATCTGATAGGGGTCTGTTAAACTCCTGAGCCCAACCTGAGATTGAACACTGACAGAGCCATAGTAAGGAGCTAAACAGACATTTTTAAACAGTCCAGCTCTGATTTAGTTTAAGTTGTCGTTCATTCTGAACGACAACTTACACAACAACTTGGCATTGAATCTGTGTGTAAATAGTAAACGGGCCCATGGTAATGGTAAAAGTATATATAAAATCCTGCTCTTCTTGGTTTGTGTCAGCATATTGTTTTAATTCAACTTCTTCTCCCTCACTTTGATCATTTTATTTGATGCAGGTATCATGATGCCATATAAAGAGTACACACCTTACACGAGAAGGAGTGTAGGATTGCTTTGCGTGTTCAAGGGTAACAGGTCATCTTTTTCAGTTCATGTGTATATGGAACACTGCACTACTATGCGATGACTGTAAACTGAGTTTGTGTATCAAAAGCGACTGTCTGCGGTCAACTATTGGGACATTGATTCAACTGGCCGTAACATTAATGCTACATACTTTACTGAGGCCTCTGCGTAGAAGCCAGATACAGCTTGATACATTTGCAGTTCAGTATTGCTTTTAGAAATCTCTTCCATTGGAGGCATGCCTGTACCTACAGGAGAGATTTCCCCTCAGAGTTATCAGTGTGTGTTCTGTGAGATATTGAATGAACTCACGTCCTCTCCTTTAAGTACACACTTGCTGAAGTTTTAAAGATGGTCATGCACCTACACACACTTCTCAAAGGCTCTCAACACAGTGACTCTTGCACATGTGCACACTCACTCACTCACTCACTCACTCACTCACACAAAGCTATTGGCCGAGGTGCTGCTGCCCAGGGTGTACAGTGCTGCTCTCTCCATGTCACACACACAGTCTGTGTAGTTCACACAGTGGTAACAGTGAGCAGCGAGCTGGGACAGAGGATCTCTCCACTCCCCATCCTCGTTCCATGAGTCAGCAGCTCCTCCACCGTCGTCCAATCATCGAGCACCTTCCTGTTCCGCATGCGACTCAACTTCCTGTGGCTGAGCTCCAGGACTGTGTTGCTCCGCCCATCTCCCAAAGCTCCGCCCCTTTCCCCACCTCCCTCCTGGGTCCCGCCCTCCACCGCCTCGGAGACAAGGCCCTCTCGTGTGGCCCCGCCCCTCATGCCGACCCCGCCCTCTTTTCCAGCCCCACCCCCGCGGGCTTGCTGCTGCTGATGTCGCTGCTCGCGGGCCAATAGGAGGTGCTCCCTCCTCTCTGTGCGGCTCCAGTAGCGGCCCCGGAGCATGTCCCCGTGGCTCTCCTCGTCCGTGCTCATCCCGCTGCGCTCGTCCGCCAGCCGCAGGGCCCGCTCCCTCAGCATCTGGTTCCTGGAGAGGCGTGGGGTGGGAGCGGTGTTGAGGCTCTGGTTCTGGGGACCGCTCCTGGAGGCAGGAGCGCCGAGTGGCCCGGTTCCGGTGCCCACGTGGCCCTCCAGGGTGCTGTAGAGGCCCCTGCCGCCCCCAGAGCCCTGGGACTGGCGGCTTGCCGGCTTGGGCCACGTCTCGTGGATGTCTCCTTGCTGGGGAGGGTGGGTAGGGTTAGGGCCCAGGGAACGGAAGCGAGCGTCTCTCTCCCGCTCCTTCTCCCTCTCACGCTCCCGCTGTCCTTCTCGTTCCCTCTCTCGTTCTCGTTCCCATTCTCGCTCTCGTTCCCTGGCAGGCAGCTCCATCAGAAAGCTCCTCCCGTGCTGCACCCGCTGGCTGTGTGCCAGCTGGTTAGCGTTGTTGTTGTAGCAGGGACCGCAAGGCAGGGGCACCCCCGGTGCTCCCCGGTGCTCCCCCAGCACGGGGGCATGCAGCTGGGGGGAAAGGGCCAGGCCGGCTGGGGGCTGGAGGCCTGGCTGCTCTAACAGGCCCATCTCTAGGCCTCTAGGTGGCGCTGCC
The DNA here is from genome assembly GCF_038355195.1 of Osmerus mordax. Classification (NCBI taxonomy): domain Eukaryota; kingdom Metazoa; phylum Chordata; class Actinopteri; order Osmeriformes; family Osmeridae; genus Osmerus; species Osmerus mordax. Next base: position 1,290,868 of record NC_090050.1, on the reverse strand, counting down.
ACCCCTCCGCAGTGGTGCAGCGTGGCGTAGGAGGGAGAGGCTGGGTGGCTGGCGCGTCGCCGGTATTCCTGGGGTGGCGGCCGGTGGTGGAGGGTCCGGCTCCTCCTCAGCGCACCCATCGACACGGAGCCGGCATGCTGCACCGTGGGCACGGAGGGCCTCCGGTGGCCGGAGGGGGTACTGCAAGTGGAGAGGACGGGACCAGGGGCTCCCTGGAGGGCCAGGGGGGCCAGAGACGGGGTGAAGAGGGAGCCGCTGCTGGAGCTGTGTCTGTTCAGACACGGACGCTCGGCCTTGCGGAACTGGACTGAAGATACCCTGGAGAGAGAGACAGCTAGTACTTGAAATAACACCAATATGTGTCAACTATTGCTAAATTTGAATCATTGATGTTTTAACATAATAGAGAAACACAATGTAACCCATCCAGCAGTAGCGTCACATATATGTGAGCGTTCGAAAGTGGGCGCGTTGCATATATGTGATTCGAACATTCCAATTTTCCGATAAACAAAAACCTAACCAAAACTACACGACAAACGCTTTAGTATGGCTTCAGAATGTACCAATTAGAAGGCTAGCAAGTAACATTAGCATGATAGTATCATCTAAAGGTTAAAGAGTGAGTTCCAAATATTTCCAAGGTCCCCACAGTGTAAGTTATTTTTTTCAAAATGGTAGCTAGCTAGCTTAGATAGCTGCCGGGCTAAGTTACATAGCATTAAACTCGTAGCAATGCTACTACCATGCTAGTGTTACTTGCTAGCCTTCTAATTAGTTAATTTTGAAGCCATACTAAAGCGTTTGTCGCATAGTTTTTGTCTATCGGAAAATATTAAATTGAAATGTAAGAATCACATATTTGTGATGTTACGCTGAGGAACCCACATTCGAACGATCACATATTTGTGACGCTACTCATTAACGGGTTAATGGGTTAATCTACTTTCTAAATAGAACCAACAAAGGCATTTGAAAGGTTTATGTGGCATTTTCATGTGCAAAATTAGTAGGGAAATGAAATAAATTTAAAGGAAAACATTTGTTACCTGAAGAGTCCGCGAGGTGGAGGGGGCCCCAAGGCTGTGAGGCCTCCCATTCCCAGGGGGGCGCACTGGAGCTGGAGCTGGAGCTGATGCTGGGGCTGGGGCTGGGGCTGGTGCTGGGGCTGGGGCTGGTGCTGGAGCTGATGCTGGGGCTGGTGCTGGAGCTGGTGCTGGGGCTGGTGCTGGAGCTGATGCTGGGGCTGGTGCTGGGGCTGGTGCTGGGGCTGGACAGTCAGGGTCTCAGGGATAGCCTCCAGCAGCTCTCTGTGGTTCTTCTGGTAGCTGTCCCTACGCTCTCTTCTGTCGCAGGGCTCCGGGGCGTGCAGGCGGGCGTTGTACAGCCGCATGCGTGTCTCCAGCATCCTCTGGAAGCGACGGAACTCTCCGGTGCTCACGCTGTAGAAGCCAGAGTCGCTCAGCTCCGAGGAGATGAAGGACTCGGACGAGCCCCCGCCCCGGGGCCCCGGCGCACCCCCCCGCAGGCCCTCCTCCAGCCCCCCCTCCTCCGTGTCCAGCCCTGAGAGCTCCCCCTGGTGGATGCTGCCGTCGGTCCAGCCCAGGCCGCTGTCCAGCTCGTGGTGCAGGGGCAGGTAGCCCAGGGCCTTGTCGAGCATCACATCCTCATCCTCCGTCTGGGGACGGAGACATGCTTCAACATGGAGGTGGTGATGGCACAGCACTCAATACATCACGACAGTACACCAGCACACACACACACACACACTATAACACACCATTATACAATGCATGCTTACACACACAAGTATAAAACATGCCAATACACTGTACACACACACTCACCCACACACATTCACATATACACGCACTCTCACACTCACAAACACACACACTCATACACACACACACATAATTAGTGACCTGGCTGTGGAAACTGCTGGGTTCCTCCAGGTTGGCGTTGCAGCAGCCAATCAGACAACTTTGTCCTTTGGGCACACGGTTCGACAGCTCTGGGTCCTGAGAGAGAAGAGGAGAGAGGGATAAGGAGGGAGAGGAGAGAGGGATGAGGAGGAGGGAGAGGAGATAGGGATGAGGAGGGAGAGAAGAGGACAGAGGGATGAGGAGGGGAAAGAGAGAGCATTCTTAATTAGGATTTGTTCCCTCACAACAAAGGACTGACATCTAACTTGTATTGTAGAAACTCATTAGACCTGTCTCCCTCCAGTCTGTCCTCTGTTGGAGATGAGCTGGTCACAGTGCTTTAGAACCAACGTATATCTCCATCAAGTACCACTCACTGCTAGTCCTCTAACCCTGCTCTGAAAGTAGACCATTATCACTGTCCCTAAGTGCATTCGATTGTTGTGAGCTGTCAACCTGGCAAGCAGTAGAGCAGCTAAACAGGGAGGCTGGTGTTAGTGTATGGAGGAGAGATAACCAGGGAGGCTGGTGTTAGTCTATGGAGGAGAGATGTGTGTTTCCCTCCTCTGCTTCTCCATTCTCAGCATCTGGCGACACACCGTCTACTGAACACGTGAGTGTGTTTGTGTGTGTGTTTGTGAGTGTGTTTGTGAGAGTGTTTGTGAGAGTGTTTGTGAGTGTTTGTGAGTGTGCGAGAGTGAGAGCGTCTGCACGAGTGTGTGCGTCCTGAAGTAGGCTAGCCTGAGGTTCTAGGTGTTGTGTTAGTTGTGTGTGCGCTGGCATTGTGGGAGGCTGTGTGTGTGTTTGTGAGTGTGTTTGTGTGTGTGTTTGTTTGTTGTCTCGGGTCCCCGAGCATAACGGCAACATGAATAATTCCAGTTTGAACACTGAAGGAAGCTGCTTGTTTAAATGCGTCATTATCCTCCCTCATTTCTACCAAAGACTTTATTTCACTCCGTGAAGATGTGAAAACACAACATGATGCTGCAGTTTTTATTTTCTCTATAAGACCGGTGGAATATATAAGATGAAAACATTGTGTACATCTTAAAGGACTTCGAAAATAACAATAAAGACTGTGAGGGGCTCATTGTGTCAAATTCTGTTAGGCTGTTTGAGCATTGTTTAAACGTTGTTTGAACGTGCCCAGACAGAACAACACTGTCCCAGTGTTGTTGTAAACTCTCCCCTCCGGCTTCCACACGCACGCACACACACTCACATACATTGTACACACACACACACACACACACACACACACTGTACACACATGCACAAGCACAGCACTTAGTGAAGTACCCTCAGGTTGTGCTCAAAATGATTTTCTTTCAAACAAAAGCCCTCCACACAGAGGACTGTGTATCGTCAGGCAGCATAACTAAAGTACAAACAGCACATGTTATAAAGTACAAACAGCACATGTTATAAAGTACAAACAGCACATGTTATAAAGTACAAACAGCACATGTTATAAAGTACAAACAGCACATGTTATAAAGTACAAACAGCACATGTTATAAAGTACAAACAGCACATGTTCTAAAGTACTACAGGAGATTGTCTCACACAGACACACCTTTTTCATTCTGTATATTAACTTAGATAAGCTAAGAGTGAAGTCATTTTGCGAATGACCTTTTTCACCCTTTTAAGCCTTTTTGTCTGTATCAGGGGGCGTCCCTCCAAACCCACAAACTGAACAATGTACACCTCCTCATCTTCCTTTTATTCAGTGAATGCTGATGATGCAGGAAGAGTAGTGTGAGGCTTGGGGTAGATGGATTGCTGCCGTGTGGAGAGCATGTGTCCTCACATGGTGTCAGGGTGATTATAGAGGAGAGAGGTGTTATCTAACGAGTATTTATACCTGTCACAACCTCGTCATGTCATCAGAAATAGTGTGTGTGTGTGTGCGACTGTCGTAAATTCAAATGCCTGCCGGACTATGCTCGCCCAAGATTGTGTGTGTGTGTGTGAGAGAGAGAGAGAGAGACAGAAAGAAAGAGAGGGAGAGAGAGAGAGAGAGAGAGAGACAGAAAGAAAGAGAGAGAGAGAGAGAGAGAGAGAGAGAGAGAGAGAGAGAGAGAGAGAGAGAGAGAGAGAGAGAGAGAGAGAGAGAGAGAGAGAGAGACTGTCTACAAGACCCCGTTGCCGCCTGTCCTGGCTGTGTGGGGTGGCTCCTGTGTGTGTGTGTGTCGGGTGGCGCCTGTGTGTGTCTCACCTGGTAGCCGACAGGCTCCGTATCTTGGATGTGGTGGGGGACTCTGGGAAGGTAGTCGTATCTGTCTCTGTGGTCTCTGGGAGGTAGTCGTATCTGTCTCTGTGGTCTCTGGGCAGGCTCATGTGGGGGCAGCAGGGTCTGAACCAGGAACACTGAACACGTCAGGACTCATGTCTGTCTGTGTGTGTGTCTGCAGACATGCGTGTGTGTGTGTGTGCCTGCAGACATGTGTGTGTGTGTGTGTGTGTGTGACTGCAGACATGCGTGTGTGTGTGTGTGTGTGCCTGCAGACATGTGGGAGTCTGTGGGAGCCTGCAGACATGTGGGAGTCAGGTGGCTGAGCGGTGAGGGAGTCGGGCTAGTAATCCGAAGGTCGCCAGTTCGATTCCCGGTCATGCCAACTGACGTTGTGTCCTTGGGCAAGGCACTTGCCTTGGGGGAATGACCTTGTACTTACTGTAAGTCGCTCTGGATAAGAGCGTCTGCTAAATGACTAAATGTAAATGTGTGTGTGTGTGTGACTGCAGACATGCGTGTGTGTGTGTGTGTGTGCCTGCAGACATGCGTGTGTGTGTGTGTGTGTGCCTGCAGACATGTGTGTGTGCCTGCAGACATGCGTGTGTGTGTGAGAGTAAAGGGGTACATGCACACCAACGTGTGTCTGAGGGAGCGGACACATTTACTGTGTGTGTATGAATGTGTGGGTGTATTTGTTTGTGTATATGCATGTGCATGTGTATATGTGTGTGTACATGTGTCTGTATGTGTGTGTATCTGTATAGATATGTGTGTGTGTATACGTGTGTATGTGTATTCATGTGCGTACACGTGTATATACTGTATGTGTGTGTATATAAGTGTGTAAATGTATGTATGTGTGCGTGTATGCGTAAACATGTGTGTGTGTCTATACATGTGTGTGTCCTACCTGTCCTGGTAGGCAGCGCTGGCTCGGGGCACGGTTCCTCCCAGACTCCTGAGCGGCAGGGGGAGGAGCTGGGCTCCGGGGGGGAGGAGCTGAGCTCCGGGGGGGCGGAGCTCCCAGTGCTCCGTCTGCGTGCCGCAGTCCTGCTGACATTCCCCCCAGTGGCCTCCCCGGATCTGCAGCGTGATTGGCTGCTCGTACGTGGCCAAGATGCGCAGGGCATCTCGTTTGCTAAGGTGGGTCAGGTCCCGCCCACCCACCTGACAGAGAGAGAGAGAGGGAGAGGGAGGGAGAGAGAGAGACAATAAACATTACGTTGGACTCGTTCACGTGACGAAAATGACAACCCAACTTCTAACCTAAAACATTCAGGGCTCAAGCCCCAGAAGCCACTCCCCCACCCCGCCCATGTGACCTGGAGTCTTCTTGAGTAAAACATCAACCAAACTTCTCTTTTACTTCTCTTTACTACCCCCAACATAAGACACACACACACACCACACCAACAGGTACACACCACACCCTGCAAACACTCTCAACCTGTTTTCATCTGCAGCTGATCTTGCTGCGGTGTGTCGCCCACTCAACTGTGACACACACACACACACAGACACACACACACTGCTGTGGCCTGCTTACGCTGCGTTCACACTGCAGCGGAGCGGGCGGCGCGGGGCGTCGGCTTCCAATTCATTTTCAATGAAACCAGGCGTGGACGCTCGCGTAGGGCATTGTGGGAAGGCGAGCGGAGCGGAGCATTGCAAGTTGGATTTTCTCAACTTTATGTAAATGAGGAGCGTGAAAACGCTAGCGTTGGCCAATCGGATTGCTTTCTTGTTTCTTGTAACGTGTTCGTCATGGTAAACATTTCTAGGTTTGACAATTTCAAGATGGAGCAGAAACTTTTCGTATGTGTCTGCACACCCAGTTCTGTTCAGAACAAAGGTACTAATGTGACGAGCCTGAATTTAAAGAATACATTAAACTAATAATGCATGGTGCATGGTTGCCGATGTCGTCATTGTTCCTAGTGTGTTTTTATAGCCTACTTTTAAATTTAGTCTCGTCACATTACGTGACGTTCTGTGCCACTGCTAGCTCGCTAGCCCAGCCTACAAACGACTGGTTGAGTGACCGGTGGCGTAACATGTATTCTACTGTAATCTTGCACTTACATTTTACATTTACATTTAGTCATTTAGCAGACGCTCTTATCCAAAGCGACTTACAGTAAGTACAGGGACATTTCTCCCAAGGCAAGTAGGGTGAAGTGCCTTGCCCAAGGACACAACGTCAGTTGGCATGACCGGGAATCGAACTGGCAACCTTCGGATTACTAGCCCGATTTCCTCACCGCTCAGCCACCTGACTCCCTCGACATAAATGTTGTGTAAAAGTGGTATATTGATCGATATTGTGAGTACATGAACCCAAGTCTGCACGCTTGGCCATGACTATAACAATGACCTTAGAGAACTACAACTCTGTATTAACTTGTCTAACACGCCCCCGAGCGTGGTGTACTGTGGGAAGGCAAGCGATGCAGAGCGTTAAAAAACGCTGCAGTGTGAACGCAACGTTACAGTCGGACACATGCGGTGTATTCTTAACTATAGCACACATCACCACCAACATGAGTCACCTACTGTATCACTCACGTCCTCTCTCTCTGGGGGGGAGAGAGGGGAGAGACAGGTGAGACGGGGGAGAGACGGGGGAGACAGGGGGGAGGGAGGTAGAAGAGGAGAGTTTGTTGTTTAGGTTTGTTAAGCCTTTCTTTTAAGACTTCATAATCAAATCAGCACGATCGGATTGTTTGGTAATAACATTTGAAGAGAAAGAGAGTGAGTGTGTGTCTGTGATGGAGACACACAGAGATTCTGTGTGTGGTTGTGTGTGGTTGTGTGTGGTTGTGTGTGGTTGTCCACATGAGCGCCAACTGTTGTCTTCCACACTGATTTCTCTGACATGCAATCTAGAACATGCTCAACCGAGCACATGCTGTAGAGCACAGAGAATATCCCTCCCTCCCTCCCTCCCTCCCTCCCTCCCTCCCTCCCTCCCTCCCTCCCTCCCTCCCTCCCTCCCTCCCTCCCTCCCTCCCTCCCTCCCTCCCTCCCTCCCTCCCTCTCTCTCTCTCTCTCTCTCTCTCTCTTCTCTTTCTTTCTGTCTCTCTCTCTCTCTCATTAATATAGCCGCACTATCCAAATACAGTAAATTATCTGGTCAACTCTCTCTGTCTCCCCCCTCTCTCTCTTTCTCTGTCTCTCTCTGTCTCTCATAAACACCCACTGCAGGCCACGTGCTCATAGGCACAAAATGGCTCTTGAGCACAGAGACTCGATGAGAGAAGGAATATTTACATACAGGGAGGTTTCCCCCCTGGCATGGAAAGAGAGAGCGAGGGGTGAAGAGATGGTGTGTGAGGAGGATGGAGAACAGAATAGAATGAAAGGGAGAGAGAAGGGGGAGAGGAAATATAGATTATCAGAGAAAGAGGGGGCAGTGGGATCCACACATGGAGAGGGAGGGAGGGAGGGAGGGAGGGAGGGAGGGAGGGAGGGAGGGAGGGAGGGAGGGAGGGAGGGAGGGAGGGAGGGAGGGAGGGAGGGGGGAGGGAGGGACAGATGGGCAGGGAGAGGGAGACGGGTTGATAAGGGAATGAGATGGAGATGACAGACAGATCTGGTGAGAGTATGTGCGACTGACACATACAGGGACCCGGAAATAAGTGAGGGAGGAGAGGAGGAGGAAGAGGAGAGTAGATAAGGAAGAGGAGAGTAGAGGAGGAGTAAGAAGAGGAGAGGAGAGGAAGAGAAGAGAAGAGGAGAGGAGAGGAGGAGGAAGAGGAAGAGGAAGAGAAAGAGGAAGAGGAAAGTAGAGGAGAGGAGGAGGAGGAGGAAGAGGAAGAGGAAGAGGAAGAGGAAGAGGAAGAGGAAGAGGAAAGTAGAGGAGGAGGAAGAGGAGAGGAGAGGAGAGGAGAGGAGAGGAGGAAGAGGAAGAGGAAGAGGAGAGGAGGAGGAGAGTAGAGGAGGAGGAAGAGGAGAGTAGAGGAGGAAGAGGAGAGGAGAGTAGAGGAGGAAGAGGAGAGGAGAGGAGAGGAGAGGAGAGGAAGAGGAGAGGAGAGGAGAGGAGAGGAGAGGAGGAGGAAGAGGAAGAGGAAGAGGAAGAGGAGAGTAGAGGAGGAAGAAGAGGCGAGGAGAGTAGAGGAGGAAGAGGAGAGGAGAGTAGAGGAGGAGGAAGAGGAGAGGAGAGTAGAGGAGGAGGAAGAGGAGAGGAGGAGGAGGAGAGGAGAGTAGAGGAGGAGGAAGAGGAGAGGAGAGGAGAGGAGGAGGAGAGGAGAGTAGAGGAGGAAGAGGAGAGTAGAGTAGAGTAGAGTAGAGGATGAGGAAGAGGAAGAGGAAGAGGAAGAGGAGAGGAGAGGAGGAGGAAGAGGAGAGGAGAGGAGGAGGAGAGTAGAGGAGGAGGAAGAGGAGAGTAGAGGAGGAAGAGGAGAGGAGAGGAGGAGGAAGAGGAGAGGAGAGGAGGAGGAAGAGGAGAGGAGAGGAGGAGGAGGAGGAGGAGGAGGAGGAGGAGGAGGAGGAGGAGGAGGAGGAGGAGGAGGAGGAGGAGGAAGAGGAAGAGGAGAGTAGAGGAGAGGAGGAAGAGGAGAGGAGAGTAGAGGAGAGGAGGAAGAGGAGAGGAGAGTAGAGGAGGAGGAAGAGGAGAGGAGAGGAGAGGAGGAGGAGGAGAGGAGAGTAGAGGAGGAGGAAGAGGAGAGGAGAGGAGGAGGAGAGGAGAGGAGAGGAGAGAAGAGAGAGGAGAGTAGGGAGGAGGAAGAGGAGAGTAGAGGAGGAAGAGGAGAGGAGAGGAGAGGAGGAGAGGAGAGTAGAGTAGGAGGAAGAGGAGAGGAGAGAGGAGAGGAGAGGAGAGAGGAGGAGAGGAGAGGAGAGTAGAGAGGAGAGTAGAGAGGGAGCCACATCTCTCAGTGGTGTTGGACGGGCAAAGCTCTGTACCTTACATCAACCGCAGTTACAAGAGGGTGTCACGCACACACACACACACACTCACACTAAAATGCACACACAGTGACACAAATCCTCCCCTGTAGCGTACACTCTAGCACACACACACACACACAAACAACACAAACACACAAATGCACACAGAATCCCCAACACACACGCGCACACACACATATCAGGTGCAACACCGCCTGGATACATATCTAGATTCCCATGTTTGTGTTGTCAAATGATAACGACAAGCCATTTGCTTCTGTCAATCAGATGGAAGCAAATGGTTTCCCTTCTTGGTTAACTAAACTGCACTCTCAAAACACGCTTCCTTACTATGCCTGTACAGACACACACATATACAGCTTCATCTCCAAACACAATGTGCAATAAGGTAAGACACACACACCATCACACCCATACACTCGCCTGCTCACAAGCACACGCATTTTCACACATACGACCACCGTACACCAAAACATTGATATACAGACATAGAAGAACAGATTCTGTCATAATGTGATCAGTACTGTGTGTCTCTCTCTCAGATAACACCCCCACATAGAACTGCCTGTCATGAACACACATATCCATCTACCACCCCCCTCAACACACACAGCACAATCGAATAATTCTAATATGTTCTGGATCTGCTGACAGACAAACGCATCAAAGATCCGCCCACCAAGTGAAATTCCAAATTCCATTTGTATCCATGAACAGGCGGCTGCTGTTGTCCACACTCAAAAACACACTCTGTCCACTTTACAGGTCTGTCCATTTTTATGCCATGAGCACGCATGCACACACGCTTACACACACACGCTTACACACACACTAACCCTCATTCCATCTTCGATCCATGGCCCCGAGAGCCGACAGCCCATCGTCACAGCAACAGATGAGTGCCGTCTCCAAGGTTACCCTGGGTGCAAGCGAGCAGGGTGAAGATGGGGAAGAGGAAGAGCGAGGAGGACTGAGGAAGGATCCAGAGCTGCCGGAGACCTGGGGAGAGAGAGAGAGGCAAGGTTCTGAGAGCTCTGCTCCCTCTGACAGAAACCAGGGAAGTCTCTGCTCTCCCCCTCCCTCCCTCCCTCCCTCCCTCTCTCTCTCTCTCTCTCTCTCTCTCTCTCTCTCTCTCTCTCTCCCTCCCTCTTCTGGGCCAGTCTTGCATTGAGGCTCCACCCCTTCCTTTCACAGCGAGTACATAGTATCCCTGCTGGAGTGAGAATCCACACACACACACGGATACACATGATCACTCACACATACACAGGGAGATACACACACTCTCTCTCACATACAGATACACACGTTTGCAAATGTACATGCAGCGGAGCCCACACACACACCTACACACACACACACACACACACACACACACACACACACACACACACACACACACACACACACACACACACACACACCTACACACCCAGCTGGTCACCTGCTGTGGGTTACCAGGCTGTCTCATGTGCAGGCGGAGAGGATGCTGATAGGTGGAGGAGGAGAGGATGCTGATAGGCCCCTCCCCCCCTGCAGGGGTTTCCTCTCAAAGAGGGAGATTCTTCTCTCTATTCTCTCTCTCTCTCTCCCTGCCTCCCTCCCTCCGCCCTCCCTTTTCTACTTCTCTTTATGTATCTCTGTCTCTCTCTCTGTTTGTTTCTCCCTTTTCTCCTTCCTTCTCTCTTTCGCCTCCTCCCCCATTCCCTTTCTCACACAATCACAGACTAATTCTCATCTACTGCTCTCTTCCCTCCTCTTAATTGAGAAATACAGTTATTATTCCTTGTTCGCCTCTCCCCCCTGCCTCCTCCCTCCCCTGCCTCCCCTCCCCCCCTGCCTCTCCCCTCTCCCCCCTGCCTCCTCCCTCCCCTGCCTCCCCTCCCCCCCTGCCTCTCCCCTCCCCCCCTGCCTCTCCCCTCTCCCCCCTGCCTCCTCCCTCCCCTGCCTCCCCTCCCCCCCTGCCTCTCCCCTCCCCCCCCTGCCTCCTCCTCCCCCCTCCTCTCTCTGTCCCTGATCCCCTCAGGCAGGTCCAGAGGGTTTGCTGTGAGAAGCTGCAGTATGTATTTTTAATGATGGATCTCCCTGCCTGGAAATCACACAGATACAGTTTAGATCCATAGAGAGTCCACCAGCACCGTCCAGCGCACACATACACTAGAACACATACACACACACACACACACACTAGAACACACACACTCACACACACACTAGAACACACACACTCACACACACACTAGAACACATACACACACACACACACTAGAACACACACACACATGCTAGAACACACACATACACTAGAACACACACACACACATACACTAGAACACACACACACACTAGAACACACACACACACAGTAGAACACATACACACACACACACTAGAACACATACACACACACACACTAGAACACACACACACACACACACACACACACACACACACACACTAGAACACACACACACATGCTAGAACACACACATACACTAGAACACACACACACATGCTAGAACACACACACACACACACACACACACACACACACACACACTAGAACACACACCCATACACTAGAACACACACACTAGAGCACACACACACACATGCTAGAACACACACACACTAGAGCACACACATACATGCTAGAGCATGCACACATACAGTAGAGCACACACTGATGGAATAGAGAGATGGGGAGATAGAGGGATGGAGAGATGGAAGGATGGGGAGATGGAAGGATGGGGAGATGGAAGGATGGGGAGATGGATGTAGGCTTCATTACATCTGACTCATCCACTCTGGCCATGCGTTGCCCTGGTTACCAGAGTTTGTTCTACGACTGAATGTAAACCGTCATGGTGTGTTGGAGCCCACACGTGCCTCTTTGGCTTCAAATGCTTGTCTGTGTGTGAGTGTGTCTGTGTGTGAGTGTGTCTGTGTGTGAGTGTGTCTGTGTGTGAGTGTGTCTGTGTGTGAGTGTGTCTGTGTGTGAGTGTGTCTGTGTGTGAGTGTGTCTGTGTGTGAGTGTGTCTGTGTGTGAGTGTGTCTATGTGTTTGTGTGTCTGTGTGTGAGTGTGTCTGTGTGTGAGTGTGTCTGTGTGTGAGTGTGTCTGTGTGTAAGTGTGTCTGTGTTTTTCTGTGTTTTTCTGTGTGTCTGTGTGTGAGTGTGTCTATGTGTCTGTGTGTCTGACTGTGTGTGTGCGTGCATGTGGGTGTGTAAAAGTATCATTTACATGATGCTTGTGTGTGTTTCTAAAAGGTCCTAATGACTCAGAGCTCACAGCTTCATGCTTGGAAATGTTTTTTTTAGATGTGTCTAGATCTTTTCTTGTCTTGACGGGAAGAGAAGAGAAATGTGTGTGTGTAGGTTTGTTTGAATGTGTATGTGTCAGTGTATTTTATGGGCATGTAGATGTGTGAGTGAATGAGTGAGCGTGGGTGTGTGTGCGTGTGTGAGAGAGTATGTGTGTGAGTGAGTGAGTGTGAGAGAGAGAGAAAGTGTGTGTGAGAGAGAGTGAGTATGTGTGTGTGTGAGAGGTGTGTGTGTCTCACACTTACACACACACACTACTCTGTGCTTCTAAAATGGTTGATCGTCCAGGTCCCCATGAAGATTCTTCAGGCTGCATTAATTATCTACAGGCCGCTGCTATAAATAGCTGTGTGTTTTGTTCTCTAAAAGCAGTACACACACACACTCGCACGCACTCCAGTTGACACAGTGTGCCAAGACAAGGAGCCAATCACACTAATCAGAGCCCTGGGTGAGCTTGTGGAGGAGTGGGTGTGCTTGTGTGTGACAGTGTGAGCGCTCGGTACCAACAGAGCACTGAAACCAAACAGTCACACAGAGATCACGCCTGGTTCAGAATAAGGCCTTTTTTGCACGCATTAGAAATCATCCATGCATATAGATAAATGAATCTTCGTTTGATCAAACATCTTGGTTTATAAAACTAAAATGGTCTCAAACTGGGATGTGTATGTATTGATTATTCCAGTAAATGAACATGACAAATAGTGCATCAGTAAATATGAACCCTCAATTATCCAACCGAACCAGAAGCTTCCAGAATCTAGGGGGCTTTTGTTCTTCATTTATATATAAAGAAGTTTCTTCTTCATGTGTGAGGAGAAGTGGTGGATGTGTTCCATTTAGTTTATTTGTTAGCACAGTAAGGGATTAAAACAAAAGTATAATAAATTCAGCAGGGATTGTGCAGGAGAGAAAGGAACCCCCAAAGGTCTCGTGGTAAACCTCCTCTCCAGGATTTAATTTATACTAATAATATAATAAACAATACAAACGTATGTAGTCACACATTCTGAGCACATTAACGATGGCACAGGTATTTTTTTTTTCCAATAGACTTAAATACTGATAGTGATGGAGAGGTTTGGATAGAGGGGACTGGTCTTCCAAAGAGATGGTCCTATGTCCTTTATGGCATATTGACCAAGAGTTGTGTGATAATAGAGATGAATATCCTCTGCTTGTCTGGACTCGACTGGATATCAGAGTTCATGAAAAAGAAGTTGTGAAAAAGGAGAGCCACAGGTTCACACTGTTTGACACAGTTGCCTCTTCAGTTGTTGACAGAGTCTTTATAAAGATTTTGGGGCCAAAATATTTTTGGAAGAGAAGAGGGATATGTACAGTGCGGGCCCAAACAATGTTATAGAAGGATATGCACAGTGCTGGCCTGTATACACATGTATCACACTGTTTAGCTACTTTAATACTGGGTGCTAGAAGACAGGATTGATCTACCAGTGTAACTGTTACATCCCTGTTTTTTCTTTTCCTGTGCAGAGAGAAAGAGGGGAGTGGGACTGGGAGAAGGACTGGAGGAAGGACTGGGGGAAGGACTGGGGGAAGGACTGGGGGAAGGACTGGAGGAAGGACTGGAGGAAGGACTGGGGGAAGGACTGGGGGAAGGACTGGGAGAAGGACTGGGGGAAGGACTGGGGGAAGGACTGGGGGAAGGACTGGGAGAAGGACTGGGGGAAGGACTGGAGGAAGGACTGGGGGAAGGACTGGGGGAAGGACTGGGGGAAGGACTGGGAGAAGGACTGGGGGAAGGACTGGGGGAAGGACTGGGGGAAGGACTGGGAGAAGGACTGGGGGAAGGACTGGGAGAAGGACTGGGGGAAGGACTGGGAGAAGGACTGGAGGAAGGACTGGAGGAAGGACTGGAGGAAGGACTGGAGGAAGGACTGGGGGAAGGACTGGAGGAAGGACTGGAGGAAGGACTGGAGGAAGGACTGGGGGAAGGACTGGGGGAAGGACTGGGAGAAGGACTGGGGGAAGGACTGGGAGAAGGACTGGAGGAAGGACTGGGGGAAGGACTGGAGGAAGGACTGGAGGAAGGACTGGGGGAAGGACTGGGGGAAGGACTGGGGGAAGGACTGGAGGAAGGACTGGGGGAAGGACTGGAGGAAGGACTGGGGGAAGGACTGGGGGAAGACCTGGGAGAAGGACTGGAGGAAGGACTGGGGGAAGGACTGGGGGAAGGACTGGGGGAAGACCTGGGAGAAGGACTGGGGGAAGGACTGGAGGAAGGACTGGGGGAAGGACTGGAGGAAGGACTGGGGGAAGGACTGGTCGAAGGTAAATGGTAAATGGTAAATGGACTTGCATTTATATAACGCTTTTCTACCTTAGTGGCACTCAAAGCGCTTTACAATGTTTGCCTCTCATTCACACATTCATACTCTCACTCAAACATTTACATTTAGTCATTTAGCAGACGCTCTTATCCAGAGCGACTTACAGTAAGTACAGGGACATTCCCCCGAGGCAAGTAGGGTGAAGTGCCTTGCCCAAGGACACAACGTCAGTTGGCATGACCGGGAATCGAACTGGCAACCTTCGGATTACTAGCCCGATTCCCTCACCGCTCAGCCATCTGACTCCCTACACATACCGACGACAGCGAGCTACCATGCAAGGCGCCGGCCTGCCCATCGGGAGCAACTTGGGGTTCAGAGTCTTGCTCAAGGATACTTCGGCACATGGCCTGGGAGGAGTCGGGGGTCGAAACGCCAACCTTGCGATTAACAGACAACCCTCTCTACCCCCTGAGCCACATCACCCCTGTCCGAAGGGACAGGGGTGATGAAGGGACAGGGGTGCAGGGAAGGAGGGGAGGCGGGAGAGAGACAGAGACACAGAGGGAGAGAGTACAAGCTGAGACATGTCCATGACAGGCAGACAGAGAAACGTTACGAGGCACTTCTGCAGATAACATGTAATACACACACACAGGCATCCTGCCATCATTTGGATTGAAACTTTGAACACATTGGACGGTGTTGAGAGAGTTTTGACCCACAGGGCTTCATATGAAACATAACAGCTGTCATTGTAAAATCATGCTGATTAGAGTTTTACAAAAACAAGTTAGCACATTTTAAATCACAACAATCAGGAAAAAGACACTTGGGAGTTGCAACGAGGCTAACATATATACAGTATAGATACATAGACTAACATATACAGTATATATATAGGCTAACATAGATATCATATTTATACACAGGCTAATATAAAATAGTATTTACACATAGACTAACACAGATACAGTATATACACAGGCTCATTTAATACAGTATATATAGACTACCACAGATACAGTATATATATATAGGCTACCATAGATACAGTATGTACTGTATGTGTATACATTGTGTGTTTTTTTAAAGTGATTCTACATGTGCTAATGAGTTGCACCTTGCACTGGTTTGTAACGTCTTCCAGTCAACAGTCTGGTGTTGCCGGGTTACACACAGCCTACAGTCTACCTAGACTGGAATCAACAAACTGCTGTTTGGGGTCACAAAGAAGGCATCTGGAAACAAGAGCATTATTTCATTGTTCATTTCACTGCCTATTTAGTTGCTAGGCTACCTTAATCACATCAGGAACTGCAAGGTAATTGGGTCCCTATTATTACTGGTGGGATGTAGCTGGTAAAACCAGCAATTACTTTGGTAGGTGCTTAATTTTATAACAACATCCTTAGAAGATAATTAATGTATGGCAGCTAATGAGCTAATGTATTTAATATCTGTGTGGAAAATACTTTTACAATACATCCTGCACTTGGATTGGATTGAGAATGTGTTGCCAGTCCATTCTTTCTTGTTGAATGAAGGCACAGCAGTCAATTTGAAATTATGCTATATTTGTTTGATAATAGAGGGGGAGCCATTCTCTGCTGAACTCGTGTAATGGTTACGTGGGTCAGCTGGTCTGGGATGACCTTAGTGTCGGTTCTCCTCAGAAAGCGCCACCTCATTTATTCATTTGTTTTCCTCTCCAGGACTGTTGTCTCACTGGGGATACACAGAACTGCACTCCCCTTCAGCTGGTCTGGAATCCCTCCATCTCTGAGCACGCTCACACGTTAACAAACACAGCAGACGGATGCTGAGGCAAACACACACACAAGCACACTGAAACAACCACGACTATACACACATTACCAGGTGCACAACATCACAGACACACACACATATACGTACACACAAGCCCACGTAGACACACACCCACATACACAGGAGCCCACGTAGTCACACACACACGCACACTAACTGGTCGGCAGAACTATCCAGTGTTTGTGTGGCCCTCACTGTAACCCTCATTTATTTTCCTCCCTACTGTCAAACCGAGTTAGATCCCAAACCTCTCTCCAGCGGCCGTACACTAGCATAGAAAGACATCGAGGCTGGCTAGACCGCGGATAGGGTTGAAACCACAGACATGCCGCTACCCGAAACCTTCCTTCGCCATCTCCTTTAGTCACACTCCAACGACTGACCACGTTTACCTGACAGACTTCATCCTTTACCTGACAGACTTCATCCTTTAACTGACAGACTTCATCCTTTGCCTGACAGACTTCATCCTTTGCCTGACAGACTTCATCCTTTACCTGACAGACTTCATCCTTTACATCCCACCTCTGTCTCTGCTCTCGTCTGCGTAGCTGCTGTGATCAATTGTGTGTTCACCATTGTTTAGGGAGCACACAAGGGCTATGACACCAAATAGCACTTGAATAGGTACTCGTCAAATCAACGGATGACCCAAACAGAAAGCATGGAAGTCGATCCAGAGATGTTTTTAGATTGTGTGTGGGCGTACGCTAGAGAGGGAAGATGGTAGAAACCGTTACTGAGCTGAAGGAGTTAGCAAACGTTGATTGGAAAGCTGAGAAGCCTGTTCAGTTCTAGCTCTTAGCAGAGAGAGACAGAGAGAGAGAGAGAGAGAGAGAAAGAGAGAGAGAGAGGGGGGGGGGGAGGGGGGGGGAAGAGGGGGGGAGAGATATAGTCACTGTGTAGAGAGAAAGGGAGACAGAAGGATATTGTGAAAAACATGAAAAAGGAGGTTGGAGTGAAACAAAGGAAGGAGACAGAGAAAGAGGGGGGAGAGAAGGGGGGAGAGCAGGAGAGAGAGAAGGAGAGAGAGAAGGGGAGAGAGCAGGAGAGAGAGAAGGAGAGAGAGCAGGAGAGAGAGAAGGAGAGAGAGAAGGAGAGAGAGAAGGGGAGAGAGAAGGAGAGAGAGAAGGGGGGAGAGAAGGAGAGAGAGAAGGAGAGAGAGAAGGGGAGATGGCGTGGGTGGAAAACATGAGGGGCTTGAGGCAGGTGTCAGGTCTCATCAGTCCAACTATAAGAAGCGCTGAGGGGTGTGTGTGTGTGAGAGAGTATGTGTGTGCACGTATGTTTTCTGATGTCTGAATTTGATGCATTTTAACAATGTGACTGTGGGTGTGTGCTGACATGAATAAATACCAGTTCCTTAAAAACAGTCCTGATGAATTTGAGTGTTTCCTTGTGTTTTACTGTAGCATGTGTGTGTAGGTTTGTGCAAGTCTGAATGGGTGCACGCTTGTATGTGTGTGTGTGTGCATGAGTGTGTGTGCGACTGTGTGTGAGTGTGAGAGACAGTGTGTGTGTGTGAGTGTGTGAGTGAGTGTGTGTGTGTGTGGGTGTGTGGGTGTGTGTGAGAGACAGTGTGTGTGTGTGAGTGAGTGTGTGTGTGTGAGTGTGTGTGCGTACGTGTGTGTGTGTGCGTGTGAGAGACAGTGTGTGTGTGTGTGAGTCTGTGAGCGTGTGTGTGTGTGTGTGTGAGTGTGTGTGCGTGTGAGAGACAGTGTGTGAGAGACAGTGTGTGTGTGTGTGTGAGTGTGTGTGCGTGTGAGAGACAGTGTGTGAGAGACAGTGTGTGTGTGTGTGAGTCTGTGAGCGTATGTGTGTGTGTGTGCGTGTGAGAGACAGTGTGTGTGTGTGTGAGTCTGTGAGCGTGTGTGTGTGCGTGTGAGAGACAGTGTGTGTGTGTGTGAGCCTGTGAGCGTGTGTGTGTGTGTGTGTGCGTGTGAGAGACTGTGTGTGTGTGTGAGTCTGTGAGTGTGTGTGAGTGTGTGTTTCGGCCCGTGATGGTACCATATGTGTAAGAGCAGAGACAACCTGGGGGGATTACAGCGTAGGTTCACAGAGGGCCTGTGGGTGGCAGCACAGCGCTAGGGTCACGGATTACTCTGTCAGGACAGGAGGTTGCCCTATGGCAACACGATAGCAAAAAACACTGGGTTGACATATCTTGCTGCAGACGCCAGGCCAACATGCAGATGAACATTCATTTGAATCTTCACTGTCATGCAGTCAATGTGATGGTTTAACATCAAGTCAACTAAATACTAAATGACTGGGCTCTGAACCCGGAAAAAAGATTCCTCAGAATATAAATGATAAACCAGGAAACTGTATTCTAGGTCTACTTCCTGGTACCTCTGATGATGTCACTGACTAAACCCCCTTGTCTTTGTGTGACTTTAGTGCTGACTTTAGGATCAGAAAGTAAGTCATAAATGTCATCCAGGCAGTCACTAGTACAAACCCCAGTGTAGAGGTGACTGACAAAGCATGCAATCTAATGGTGGTTTTGTTGAAATTGGATTCACATTTGATAAGGGCTGGTGGTTACACTGTAAGTAGACGGCCAATGAGAGAATGAGTGTGTATATAGCTTGATGTGTCCACATCCCCTTGACTTTACTGTTGGTTGGAGGTGTTTGTCATGCCTGACTTGGGTGCTGGGGGTGAGGGGAGGGCTCGGGCCCTGTGTGACAGATGGTCGAGCAGTCCACAGAGACAAGGCTCAGGTCTCTCTCTCTCTCTCTCTCTCTCTCTCTCTCTCTCTCTCTCTCTCTATCTCATCGGTCCTCTGGCGAGCCTTACTCAGCTGAACCATGGTAACAGTGGCTGGGGACTGTTGAGCGTCTGTAGGCTGGTCGGCACATTTCCCTCCATGGCCTGCCCTGAACTGGGCCCTATACCGCAGTCAGACATCAGAGCACAGGCCACACACACACACATGGGTTTACACAACAACAAATCATTTATATTCATGATAGTATTCGTGGTTGAGATGCGTTCATGCTGAGTGAAAAAAGGGGAACATACAATACTTGGCCATGTACACACACAGAACTAATTAGGTTTTAGTGGTTTAGCCTTGTTTGTTATTGAGTCTAGTTTGCATCGCCCACAGTACTGTATCTCATGTGACGTGCTCTTGTTGTGTGTTAGCTCTTGTTGTGTTATATATTGACATGTTTAAGCACATAAGGGGAGGTTTTTCTAATGTCATCTTTGACCTGTAGCAGTTCAGCCCGGCTGCAAACAGAACTCCCACTGCAGTATCACACGCTCCACCACACACACTGGTGAACACACACACACACACACACATATGAGCAGTGTCACAGACTAATGACATCCTGAGATGGTTCGAGCTTGGGTGAGGTTAACTCACTGTAACTCCAGGGGAGTCTTCAGAGACTGTGAGGACTAAGAAAGGGCAAAAACTACAGATCATCACAAATAAATACACACAAAACATGCACCCCTTATTTTAGAATCTCTCAGGTTGCCATGGTGAAGGGTCTTGAAGCCCTCCATTACTGTGACAGTGACATCATCACGTCCAAATATAGCATAAGATTTAGGATCCGTGGGATTCGCGTCAATGGGCTTCTGCACAAGACATGTGATTGGAGGTAGCAGTACTTTCTTAAGTATTGATCTACGAATGGGACATAGAATGCTATTTAATCACACTAGACACCAGTCTGTGGATGTCAGGGGTCATGCTTAGTCAGCCTAGACAACAATCATAGGTGTTAAGGACACTGAAACACACTTTAGCCCAGAAACTTATTGCTCTTTCAGATGAACATGCATGCAAAGTCCAACATACTGGGGTTGTATGTATCTACAGCACATGGGCACACACACACCTCATCCCATCTCTCTCGCTCTCACTCTCTCTGTCACTCAAACACACACACACGCACATACATACAAACATACATAAATACATATATACATACATACAATGCACTTCTTGTTTCCGGAATTAATGTGAACAAGCAGTTGTGATATGAAGCAACATCGATTTCTCCCAAGAGCAAATACGGATTTGAAATAGCTCCCGTCAGGATCACCAAATTATTATATCTGTGAAAATGTACAACGATGTGAAGTTCCAAATTACAGTTTATAGAAACAATGTTCCACCCACAAGAGCAGTATTATTAAAATGTTTCTAATTTGAATCGAAACGAGGTAATCGCTGGAGAAATGCATGCGTTTTCTTTTGTACACGCCAGATGTCGCTATAGTGACAGCTGAATACTAAAACGTTTTGTTCCTGGCAAAGTTTCCTTCTCTCCTTTGTCTTGACTGGTTTCGATGTCTCCTTTCTAGCTACATATTTCGTATTAATGTCTTTGTTTTAGAGTCACGAGTTGCTTTCATTCCTTTATAATATCCCTTCACACTCATCATCAACTATGAAAATTAAAGGAAGGGAGCTTGCAGGGAGCGAAGCACACTACTAATTTTTCAAAGTGATGAATTTTTCGATGTGAATTTTTCGATGTGATGAAACAGAACTTCAGAAGTCGTCTTTGCTGGTGTGTTGGCATCTAAGTTGTTCTATTTACTTGGACATAAGGTTGAGGTAGTGTGCTGACCTACGCGTAATTGCTTGGAGTTTACGGTAAAAGCGCTATATGTGTATTGTTGTTAGACTGTCGTCACGAATACCTCGACAAGTTTGACGTCAATGTCTATATTTGGTAGAGAACGGAACCCTATTTGCATCTAACCCCCACTACGCGACAGGAATGTTTTCCACTTTCTGAACCAATCACACTTCGAGAGTATCACTAAGGGGGTGTGTTTAGAGTTTCATTGGTCCAGAGAGCCAGTCAATCAAAGAGGCTGTGAAGTGACGTCAGCCAGTTTCAGTCTTTGCATAAAAGAAAGCTACAAACTGTTTTTCACAACACTGTGTGGGGACCAAGGATCAAACAGCAGCGCTCCTACTCCGACTCATCTAGCTCTTACTTAGGATAAAGAATGCCCTTTGTTGCGTTGATTGGAGCCAACTAGTTGCGTTAAGTAAACAAACATACAGACTTTGAGAATTCATCCGAATCCGAAAACCATTTTTTTCTCGTGCCAATCGAGGCCCGTTAGCTTCCAAATCAACCACGGTTTCGCTTGTTTCACTCAGCGGTCGATCAAACTGCCTCCCGGAGCGGCTTGAATCATTTTATGAACCAAGGATACCCGACTAATTCTGAAATGGGCCCAGAAGTAACGGCGGCGGCGACCTTTGTATCCCGGCTGCTGAGAACAAGAGGCTTCCTTAGCGAACACCAGCTACAGGTTTTCAGGGATTGTCTGCAGCAGTCATTATCAGGTAAAAAACGATTCGTTCTCTATTTACTCGACGTTTTTAATTATATTGGTATGTCATGTAGTGATAGTCGATACTAATTTGAAAAAGTCTACCCCAAATTTGAACGTTATATTGTGTTTTAACCTACGTTAGCAGGGAGCTAGCTCTGGCTAGCTAGATGCGGGCCTTTGCTTTGTCTGATCAACAGACAACACTGCCCCTGACAAACGGAATGCTATCTAGCTGACTAGGTTATTAGGTTGCTCTCATCGCGAATCGTGTAATAATAATCATTATTGTTGGAGGGAACCCCCTTCCCCAATCGATAATTTTGCAAACGTTAGCTTGCCAGTTTAAGTAGATTCGCTCGTTAAATTGCTGTACCGAGCTGATTATCACTTAGCTGGGGGGAGGGGGGTTGCACAGCTGTTAGACATCGCTACTCCATTCTGCTAAGCAGCAGGGGTATGTCCTAGCTTTATCACTTCTCTGATTCAGTATGGATCCTGCTGTGTAGTTAAGGAAAATACAGCTTGCCGCTCGGAACTACTTGAGCTAATTCTAAACTGTCCTTTGTTTTTCTCCAGAGCACTACCAGCAGCACTGGTTCCCCGACAAGCCCCAGAAGGGCTCTGGCTACCGCTGCATCAGAATTAACCACGAAATGGACCCCATCATTGGCCGGGCTGCGGGTCGCATCGGACTAACGAGCGACGAGCTGTTTTCGCTTTTGCCCCGGGAACTCACCATGTGGGTCGACCCGTACGAGGTGTCTTACCGCATCGGCGAGGACGGCTCCACCTGTGTCCTGTACGAAGCCGAAGTCCCCTCTACCCCCAGCCCCGCAGCCTCCGCCGTAAACAAGACTGCCTCGCCGTACGAATCCCAGCTGACCTGCAAGAAAAGCTTCCTGATGGGCGGCCGCACCAGCCCTCCGAAAAACTACCTGATGACCGTGTCGAGCTAGTGGGGAGCGGGCTAGCAACGGGACGGGACAACCACAACAGGCACTGCCAGCTCATGTGAAGGCCGTTGACCACCAGAGATTTTTTTTCATCCTCGACATTTCCCCCCGATTTTTTTAAACATTAAATTATCTGCCATTACTTAAATTGATTTGAAATATTCATATAAAAAAAAGCACTGGGTAATTTTTAGGCAGGTTTCTTTGGGTTAAGCAGCGACTTTATGAATTTGTTGACTACCAGCCTACAGGTTTGCTTTGCACTAGGACTCTTGTTATGCTTGTCTGTCCTGTGACCATCTTTGCACACTAAACCACAAGCCTGGGCTGTACTTAAGTTTAGAAAAAACAACTCTGGGATCCAGTTTTAGTTTTCTAGTGCAATAGTATTGACATTTCACTCAATCACTTCTCACGAATGTAAAGGGGGGGGGTGGGTGGGGGGTGTGGTTCGTTCAGGTACCTACATTTTAAGGTGATTTTCTGTGACAATGAAGCTGTTGTGTATTTTACTGCACTGCTGGTTTGCAACGGGACCACTCAAAAATCAAAGACTACAAATGACAAAATGTCCGCCATACCAGTGTAAACTGCCTCCCATGTTGTACTGCCTTAAAGCGACAACGACGTGTAACCAACCCCCTTTTATTGTTGGAATCTACCTGCCAAACTCTTTCTTGTCTTAATGATCCTGTTGTGCAATAGTCAGAGTATTCAGAGAAACTGAAGTTTGGCTAAATCTCTCGACAACCAGTGGAACAAAAAGCTCTTGGATCCTAATAGAAAGGTGTGTATTTTTATAGCTTTACCGTGTCACCATAACGTGGGGCTTATACCTCCTGCAAAAGTTTATTGGAGACCGGTAGCTTAGTGCTGGGTCTCTGGCCAGTGTTCCCCCCCCCCCCCCCCCCTGCCAGGTCTCCTGCCTCTGAAGAAGCTGTGAGGTGGTCGGTCGGCGTTACGTTGGCGCCCCTGTCACTGCCAGGTTGTGTTGGGTGCCCTGTCCCTGTTGTAGCACCCCCTCTCCCCCCTGGGCTGTTGAGCAGCCCCCCCCCCCCATCGTTTACTGTTTTAGACAGGTGTTCAAAAACATGTAGAGTTTGTAAGCTATTTCAAGCACAGTATGCATTTAATGTAAATTTTTTTAAATGGATTTGTGCATATATAGATACTTGTACAGTTTTTTTGTCAGTTTATTACAATAAACCTTTATGAAATGAGAACAGCGTTTTTGATCGGTTTCTCAATGTGGTGGCTGCTGTTCCTGTAGTACTTGGATGTAGACATGGAAATGACTTAAGCTTACAACCGCCAGTACTGTATCCGGAATGGAAGAGGGAGGCAATTGTCACCACGGCAATGACAGTAAACGTATCGTAAACTAAAATCAAGATGCACCCAACCGTCAACCACCAGTAAGTCTAAGCTCTTTGTATTACACTTTTACTTCTCACTCATTCAATTTGATTTTCTCTTCATGGTTTTGCTCAAGCTCAGGCCCATGACTGGGCTTGTCTGGCCTTCAGCGCTGGCGTTGCTTATCAGTGCTGACAGGCAGGTCTGGGCATGTTCTCAAATCACTCACAGGTGGAGGGTGGGGCTCTGTTTTCGCCTCGGAGAATTCACTTAACACTGTTGGGATCCAACTGCAGCAGTCAGCTGAAGCGGCATCGCTCACTGAATGCAGGGTCAAGCTCCAGAGCTGGGTGTGTTGGCTTGGCGTTGATCAAGTGGCTGCTATCAGGAGGATTGACAGGTGGAAACCAGACTTGTAAGGGACAAACATCCAAAATAGTCTGCTGTGGGAAGTCAACAGCCAAGCTTCAGTGTAAGCCATTACAGCTGCCGGCAGAGCCACCATTTTGTAAATGTGTGTTTGGTCGTCCACAGTGCGCCTGAGCTCCCACGAGTATCTTGGAGTTATATTTCCTCATCCATTCTCTGGCCAGCTCACACTACAATACCTGACCTCCATTCTCGGTATCCACTTAATCCCTGCATTTGTCGTCCGACTCATTCAGAGGAGGAATCGAGCTGACCTGAAAAGTCAAACCAAATCAAGCAAACCAAACATCCATCAACAACAGGCCTTATGCAACTCAAGAAAATGTTTAGCACGCAACAAACGGAGATGAAAATGTTCCGCTGTTGCTTGGTAATGCTCGATAGCTCAGCAGGAGTTGTGTTCATATAACATTGTGACTCATACAGTTTATAGAGAGGACCAGGAAATATGCAAAGCATTTGACTGTACCACACAAGTACACACATGCAGATGGCAAAGACCCCTGTTGGTGTGACTGTGCTTCCGTGCCCACGTACACATGACTCAAACACAAGAACACAGCTAGCAGTAGGCCAACCCCCCCGAATCTCTTACACTCCCCTCATATCCAGACCCAGATAGTGGCCACAATCAAACACAGCCCTCCCAAAATGCTAGATAAGGCGGGCAATATGTGCTTTTCTACCCCGACCCCATTACCCCTGGGATCCCCCCCCCCCCCAGTTTCAGCCTTGTTTTGACCCAGGAGAGAGGAGAGGGGCGCCCGAAAGCCCTTGCAGCACACGACGGAGTAACAATTGGCACGGCTTCCCTCTGTCCTTTCAGGAGCCGGGGGCATCTGGTGTTTGTGAAAAGACTGGGAGGGGGAGGGGGGGTGAGACGGGGGCAGGGATAATAAAAAAAATAAAACAGAAGTATGCCTCGCTGGCCCGTCTCTCCCTCCCTCCTCCCTCGTCTCCCCTCTCTCTCACCATCTGTCTCTGCTCCCTCGTTCCACGGCCCTCTGGCACTAAGCAGGCAGCAGAAGCTCCTCTTTCAGCCTGGTGACCCCCCTCCCCTGTCATCCTCTTCTTAGAGGAAACAAGTAACAGGCTAACTTTTTTACAGCAACAAGTGCCTGGAGTGGAAAACTGGCGCTGGTGTGATGTGTGTGTGTGTTAAATGTGTGAGAGAGAAGGGTTTTATAGAGACAACAGTGGAAATGGAAGCGATATCTAAAATCTGCCAAATGAGGCCTTGATACACGGTGTGTGTGTGTGCTACTGTGGAACCCTCCACCTGTGTGTGTGTGTGTGATGCTGGTCCCACTTGTGTTTTGTTATCCAGGCAGTGGATGTACTGTAAGACATCCAACCACACTTTGGAAAGCCCTTAAGCTCATAAGATCTAAGTATCAACAGAGAAAAACATTTCTGTGTATTTATCTGTCCTTTGTAGCTGAACAACCAGTTTTAATACAAGTTCTAAGGGCTGTGTGTATTCGTGAATTGTTTTCTTTGGGCTTTGAGTATGTTTGAGTGTGTCAGTGTATGTGTGTGTTGTTGCAGACAGGACATGCAGGAGAGGAATAGACAGGATTTGGGGGTGGCCATCATATAATCAAAAAGGTGGTGTGAAGAGGAATATAAGTGGAGAAGTCTGTAAACAAGGACTGTGTGTTAACAGAGCGGTTTAATGTGTGTGTGTTTGTTGTGTGTGTTTGTGTGTTGTGTGTGTGTGTGTTGTGTATGTGTGTGTATGGTGTATGTGTGTGTGTGTGTTGAGTGTGCTCACAGTCAAACACAGCAAGACTAAAAAGATGAAGATGGTGTGAAGCGAGTGCCTGAAGTGAGTTTGGGGTCTTACATCAGGGTGTTTGGACTGTTTTAAGAGCAGGGGACGGGGTCCAAGACACGGTGAGGGGGGTCTTGAAGTGTTCAGAACTGCACACACACGCACACACACACACACACACACACACACACACTAGCACACTTACCTCTCATGACGTAGGCCACAAGAAAGGAGACAGAGACACATGCAGAAGCGCACACACACCCTACATAGATCATTGTTTTGCAGGCTTAGGTCATGTCCTGGCACACATAAGCCTTTTATTGTTGCTCATTCTTGCTCTCTGTGTGTTTCAGCGTGTGCTTGTGTGTGCGTCAACTAACCATGGTTTGCAAAGTCCACAAACAGCCACTCCCTCACAGGAGTTCACAGGCAAATGTTCAAAACCTAAAGATAAGAATACAATGCAATACAATGACCAACTCAACCATATCAAGCAGAGGAGATATGGTGTTGTTTGTACCAAAGTGCTTTTTTTTAATTACCATTACATAAAGGATGTCATGAAATATTGCCACCAGCATTGTACACACTTTTTTCATTGTGCTCAAAGAGTCAGGCAACCACAGTATGTCTCCTCAATCTTTCACTTTCTGGCTGAATCCTAAAGTCAGTCTCTTTCTTTCTTTGGCCTGCTCAATCTCTTCTGTCCTCCATTTTAAAGACAGTACCTTTCACTGAGAACATTTGGTTGCTCTTGTCATTATCACAGTTTCGGGTGAATCGTACAAGAAAAAGACTTTGAAATTCCTTCTTCTTCTTCTTCGGTTGAGCTAGCTGACGTTTGTGTGCGGTTAGGTTGAGTCCAGCCTAACCCTCAAGGCTCCTTCTGAATAGCTGCTGTTGCTCACTCCGTCGGTTGCTACAGAGACACACAGGCTGGTTGTTAGTGTGGAAGTCAGAGGGAGTGTGGGGCCGAACATTCCCCAGACTAAATAGATACAGGATCCACTTAGCATGGTGGTCGGTAAGAGGTGTCTGGCGAAGAGTGTCTGTCAGTGTGTGTGTTGTATGTGTGCGTGTGTGCACAGTCTCAGACCTCAGGCTCAGACAGATAAGGCAGATCTTCTAAGCTGCAGCAATGATAGGAGAAGCTATACAACAATGGCGTTCATCATCAGTCTCAGGTGAAGGTATACAGGCGATCTGTACTTGGTCAGATACCGGGCCGGTTCTAAGGGGTAGGCACAACCAAAATGAAGGGAAAAAATCAGATTTTGTTTCCTTCGTTTAGTTTTTTTTCCACAGCATTATGTCTATTTCGGCTCAGCCAATCATAAAAAATGTCTTGTTAAAAATAGTACTTTTTACTAAATGCTGATTGGTTAGTTGGGTGGTATACAAGTCGAGGACAGCAGCGAGAGAGGTGCGCCGGGAAGTTTCTGAACAGTTGGCCGCCTCTTGTCCCATCTGAGTTTGAGTCTTTGAGCGAAACAAAGAAAAAATAGTTATTGCATTTTACATTTTTAGTTTTTTAATTAATTTGCATTCCTACATTAGTTTTTAATTTTGTTTATTTTGTTGGGGAGAGGAGGCGGTTAGTGTTGTTGGATTGTAGGCGTCACATCACATCTGGCTATTGCACACAGCTGCAGCAGCACTCAGGTTGATTCGTGTTCCGAAGCCTAAAAGTAGTAGCACCAGCGAGTCTAGCGATACTGGTTGTGGTATTTCGAGTCCGGGGGCACTCTCACCGGGGTCGCACTCGCAGGCGGCTAAGCAGGCGCCTTGCCCCAGCCCAGTTATCCCCTATGCCGCTGCCAGCTCGGACACAGCTCCAGGGTCGCAACCATGCCGCCCCAGTTCAAACACTTCATGTTCCGCTATCACCATGGCGCAAACCGCTCAGAACGAAAGGGCTGGCAGACTAACCATACAAAGATAAATTTAATTGTACCGACTGTACTGAGTTTCTCTCAGATTGCACCAACTTGAAGCTTTAAACTGCTAAAATGTAAAAAAAAAAAAAGGTTTCATTTCCCCCCCTACTAAAGTGAGCTAGAACCGGGTCTGTCAGCCCAGGATCCTAGCTGGCCAGCAGAGAGGGGAGGACAAGCAGCTCCTGCAGGATCCTAGCTGGCCAGGAGAAAGGGGAGGACAAGCAGCTCCTGCAGGATCCTAGCTGGCCAGCAGAGAGGGGAGGACTAGCAGCTCCTGGTGGGCGACTGTGAAGAGGAAGCGACTGTAGGAGAGCAGAAATGAATCTTTGGTCTTTGTCTTTTTCCTAGTCAGTCCTTCGTACAGAAAGACAGTTGGACCCTAGTCACCCTGAACCAAACCACAGAGAGTCTCTCACTTACAGTTGAATTCAGTGATGTTAGTCAGTGCACAATTACTTATGACCTGTACATGTTTAGGCCCATTCAGTGAACAGCCTTAGTCCCAGCTCTAGCATGCTAATGTATTCCTTGTCCTCACCTCCCCCCACCTCATTCCCAGCCAGGCTGCAGGGTGGGATGTTGAAACAGACCATTGAAAACTCGGTAGGTGACCTCTGACCTCTAGGCAGCTGCTGGGTCGCATCAGAGTCGTGAGAGACGTGTCTGCCTGCTGATTGGAGGACAGGAGGGCAGCAGTAACCAGGCAGGTCTCCTCCCCTGGCTGTCCTTAATCTCTCTATTTCTCTCTCTCTTTCTCAGCCTCTCCCTCTTTCTCCCTCTCACCCTCTCTTTTTCTCAGAAACTCATTAAGTTTATTGCTACAACAACTTGTATTTCTGGTTATTTGGGAGGCTGGCTGTTCTGACGGGCCCTTTTACGAGCTGAGAGAGTGAGACAAAAAGCACCTCTGACTAAAAAAGTTCAGATGAAATTGGTGACTGTCCCTTTCCCTCAACAAAAAACTCTCAAAATCAACAGGTTTTGGCCACCTGTGGTTAAGGTGCGGAGGAACCCCCCCCCCACACACACACACCTTATGAGCCACTGCAACACAGGCCTCTTAGACACACTCGTCTTCCCTAGCCGGGGGAAAAGGGGGGTCTTGTTTTTTCACCTACGTCATCAAGATCAAGCAAAATTGATAGGAGGAGGTGTTTTTCCTTTTCTCTCTGGCTGTCAGCCTGTCCTCGCCCTCTCTTGTCTCTCATTCCTGGCAGTGTGCTGCCCTTCCCTTCCCTGCCCTGAGGGGACCACAGTGTTGTCTCAGGGTTTAGGCTGCACCTCCCCAATCCTCCAGCCAGACAACACCAGCTTCTCTCAAACGCAATCCTCTCAGATTACATGCACACACACATGCACACACACATGCACACACACATGCACACACACACACACACAACCATAGCTCTGGGTGGTTTGGGCATTGTTTGGCCATCCTGCTACATTTACTGGTTTAGAATTGGAGGAGGGGGGCGGCGCAGTTAGTCAGGTCTGTGGGACCAGATAGGGCCGGACAGACAGACAGACAGGGGAGACAGACAGACAGACAGACAGGGGAGACAGACAGACAGACAGGGGAGACAGACAGACAGACAGGGGAGACAGACAGACAGGGGAGACAGACAGGGGAGACAGACAGACAAACAGGGGAGACAGACAGACAGGGGAGACAGACAGTCAGGGGAGACAGACAGACAGGGGAGACAGACAGACAGACAGGGGAGACAGACAGACAGACATGAGAGACAGACAGACAGGGGAGACAGACAGACAGACAGGGGAGACAGACAGTCAGGGGAGACAGACAGACAGGGGAGACAGACAGACAGACAGACAGACAGGGGAGACAGACAGACAGACAGGGGAGACAGACAGGCAGGCAGACAGACAGGGGAGACAGACAGACAGACAAACAGACAGACAGGGGAGACTGACAGACAGACAGGGGAGACAGACAGACAGGGGAGACAGGCAGGCAGGCAGACAGACAGGGGAGACAGACAGACAGACAGACAGACAGACAAACAGACAGACAGACAGACAGACAGGGGAGACAGACAGACAGACAGGGGAGACAGACAGACAGGGGAGACAGACAGGCAGGCAGACAGACAGGGGAGACAGACAGACAGACAGGGGAGACAGACAGACAAACAGACAGACAGACAGGGGAGACAGACAGACAGACAGACAGACAAACAGACAGACAGACAGGCAGGCAGGCAGGGCAGGGCAGGAGGATGGGTCAGATTTCCCCCTGTGAGTCCACCATTTGGCTAATCCCCCCCGTCCCCCCCGTCTCTGGGCCTGCCATTTAGGATTACCTCAGAGGGAGTTGTGTGTATGTCTGTGTGGGGGGGTGTAAGTGGTTTGGCGCCCCACAATGGCTTCATTTCAACGTCATTATTTAAAAAAGGGAGATGAAGACCATCTGAGCTGCTGTTATTGTTGTGGTTCTGGGTGAGGTCTCTTCAGGACAGTCAAGCGGTGTGCACGTTGTGCACGTTTTGTTCACTGGGTTTACATCTGGTTTAATCAAAACACAACAGGTGTGACCACTTCAGGTGTGTGTCCGCTTGCGTTTTTTGTTGAAACCTCCTCACGCCCTCTACATCATTTCCTGTTTCTGAGTGAAACGACTTTCTGCATCGACCAAAAATAAGTTGGTAGAGAGATGGTGGAGGGGAAAACACTCGCTCTTTCACTTCCTTACTCTGAACTCTGAATCTCCCTAAATCTCTCACAGTGATAAAAGGGCCACATTGTCCAACAACAGACCTTCCTTTTATGTTCTTTGGTAAAATGTGGCCTTAGATTTGTGGTGGCTGTTGAAACTTGTGGTTACAACAGTTACTGTTAGATGATTGAACCCCTAGTCCTCAAGAACACTTAGTAAGACTCAATGAGAACCATAACAAAATGTAACTTGGCAAAAACTTGAATATCCCAAAATATTATTTGATTACTTTTGAGTCTTTGATTATTTTTAATCATCGGAGTCCTTGTTTGTCTGCAGGTATGTGTGATTCTCCTGCCAGTTACAACATGTCCTTGGAGTTTTGGGGGGTTTCTTCAGAGGCATTTGAAGAGAACAATGAACATCACACTGTGCCTCCCTAGAGATTCAGGTCACAGACTATGAGCAAGGGACAATGTGAGGTAAACAAAGTAATAAACACACACACCTGAAGGCCTCATTGCGAGCAGTGTATTGGAGAGAAGACAGTATTTCAAGTCCCTATTCTAGTTAATCAGAACCATTAGTCTGGGAGCAGCAGTTTATCAACAGAGAGAAATAGGCTAATCTGCATGTGTATAAAGTACAGGAGATAGTCAATGGTCAGAGGTGACGAGCTCTAACAGTGTGTCAGTGGTTGGTCAAGGAAGGATCTGTATTTCATCAGACTCAGAGCAACATCATCATCACACAGCAGCCATCTTCAGAGGCACAGAGGCAGGATGTTTGTGGCTGAGATTCTCTCCTCTCCATCTCTCTCTCTCGTTCTCTTTATCTCTTGCTCTCTCTCTCTATTTCTCTCACACTCCGTCTCCCTCCCCATCTCTCTTCCACAAAGGTGTTTTGTAAGTGCTGCCCCGAGAAATATATGCTGGTTTCCCTCCCAAGATGGCTTCTTCTTTACCGCTCACAGTTTCTAGGTGAAACAGATCTGTGTTCTCTTGTTTCACCCACATCAGCGCTCTCTTCTCTTGGTGAAAATGACAGTTGTGTCAAGCACAAAGAGACTAATCTTTCCAGGGGGAGCCCCTATAGAGCAGAAGTTGTGGGCTGTTTACTGTCAAACACAGACACATCTGACTGCGTTGCTCAGGAGAATTCTCTGTTTCTCTTTCTCATTGCTTTCTCCAACCTTCCCCCTCATTTCCAGAGCTCAGCACCACCCACATGTTAGGATTGTTTTGGATAGAAACATTCAGTCAACCCCCTGGTTGAGATTCTAAGATTATTTTGATATATTCTTTGTGTTTTGTCTTTTTAATGAAAGAGGTTAGCTTGTTTGGCCATTGTATATGTTTGGTATGTTTAAAACCCAATATTTCACAAATCCTTTGAGAACTTTTGTTTCCATGTACTGACAGACATGCAACATGTAGTTTACATGTAGTTTCTGACTCCACACTGTCCCCTTATGATCAAATAACCGCTACACCTTACAAAGCATTTGTAGTTGATTTACAAAGTCACTTGGTGAATGAAGTCTTGTCACAAAGATTTTCACCCAAATAACTACCTGTGGCTTTAAAGTCAGGCCCTCTCCTCAAACTAGGGCACTGGACAAACAACAATAAACTCCAATGACCACAGAATTGGCCGTGGTCAAGGTGCAAAGGTGACAGTTTTGAAGGAGGGGTGAATTTTATGGTCTATGTGAGTCTTTTAGCAGCTGTTGGCTAAATATCTGTACCTCCTCTCTGTCCTGTTTCCTTCCCCCCACCCCCCCACCCCCTTGCCTCACAAAGCCTGGATTGTTCCCTGTGGATGCCGTGAACCCTATCCTGGGGCAGCTGTCCGAACAAACACACACACACACACACACACTTGTATGTAAAAAAGAGTTCCCCCGCACTTCCATTCATTCACAAAGTGCTTCTCTGGCTGCGCAGACAGAGTGTGTGTCTGAGTGTTTGTGTCTTGGGAGGGGGGCAGTCATGTGGTCAGACATTAAAGAGACACCCCTCTCACACCCCATTCTGCTCCCACCCTGCCTCAACACTACCCCCACCACCGCCACCTACCCCTTCCTTCCCTCCTCCAGTCTCCCCCCAAACGATCCTCCCCCTTCTCTGAACCCCCAAACAACCACCACATGGCAGCTCTCACCCCCCACCAGCCAAACACTCCCCAGCTGTGGTTAACCCTTTACTGGCACACACACAGACACACACACTACTGGCAATCACACACACACAAATGCAGAAACACTGTCACTTTACTGACACAGTACAAAACAGTGTGTGTTTGGCACACATCAAAACAGTGTGTGTTTTGCTTTCTTGTGGGTCTGGGTTTTCCATCACATCGACAAGGGGTGGGGGAAGGAGAGAGGAGGGGTGGGGGAGGGAGGAGGGGTGGGGGAGGGAAGGAAGGAGAGAAGAGGGGTGGGGGAGGGAGGAGGGGTGGGGGAGGGAAGGAGCGAAGAGGGGTGGGGGAGGGAGGAAGTGGCAAGGCACGACTGTTGATAGCAGGAACAGGAAGCAGCCGCCAGACTGAGATGAAAACAAAACAAAGGCTGAGAAAAAAAACCATTAGAATCTTAGACACTCAATCTCCCCATCCATTCTCTCATAAAGTGGTTGTTTGCCCTGCTACATTCACTTACTGGGTCAACCCAAAGAACATCCCGTTCAACGTTGACAAACAGCTAGTTGTGAGTAGTTCTACAGCTTGTGAACATGCTCTGTGTGTCCTCAAATACAGCCTTGACCGCAGTCAAGCAGCCCTGGGACACTGCAACTCCCTGGACACTGATCAAGTTGGTCTGATTCTAACACACATTCCTCAGCTCTTTCTGCGTTTTGGACTAGGAAGGAAGGGAGGAACTAAATTGAATGTTCTGACAAATGAAAAACCCTGAGCGCTTGTTGAAAAAATTAATAACGGTCCCTTTCCCTGGACTGGACTAGGCCTAAACTTTGTTAACTTCACCAGCTGTTCCAGGCTGCCCACTGATAAGGCTGATAAGAGCCTGTGTGTGCTAGCTTGTCTGCCTGTGTGTGCATGTGGGTGGGTACGTGCGTAAAGTAAGGAAGGCCTTGCTTAACCCTCTGGCAAACAATAATAAACCCACACACCGAAGATAGGCTGCTGGTCAACATGCTAACCCTCAGTAGCGGTAGTGTTGGGGGTTAACTCTCACTAGCGGTAGTGTTGGGGGTGTGTGTGTGCCCCACCCACCCTCATCCCCACCCCGGTGTGTTCATCAGCTTAGCAGGTCAGAGTGACATGATCAAGAACTTTGGATGGTGTAACACACACACACACACTCTCACACACACACACACACACACTGACACACACACACCCTGTACACACACTGACACCGTACACACACACACACTCACACTGACACACACTCACACACACACTCAAACACACACACACCCTGCACATGCAAATATATGTACACACACACACACACACACACACAAACACACACGTCTACCTCTGTCAGTACTTTAACACAGGCTTCATGTTCTAGATAGACATCAGGGAGACAGGTTTCAACATGAGCACCAGAGCCAAGGCTTAGCATCAGCAAACAAGCCAGAAACCAGGTTCATACTCGGCCCTGCTACATACTTATCTATTGTGTTTGTAAGTGTGAGTGGCTGTGTGTGTGTACAGATAAAACATATGTATTTTTGTGTTATATTTTACTTTATTTATTTACTCATTTGTCTGGTATTGTTCTGTTGCCCTGTGTTGTGCACCAGTCCAATTTCACCCAGGGATCAATATTATTTTATATGAAACTGCATGTGTTTAATATTATCTGATATAGAACTGCATGTGTTCAATATGATCTGATCTAGAACTGCATGTGTTTAATATGATCTGATATAGAACTGCATGTGTTTACGTAATATGATCTGATATAGAACTGCATGTGTTTAATATGATCTGATATGGAACTGCATGTGTTTACTGTAATACGATCTCATATGGAACTGCATGTGTTTAATATGCATGTGTGTGATACTGCACCTACCGCGAGAGAACAACAACTGTACAATGGTACACATTAGAGTAGAGTAGGGTACAGTAGAGCACAGTAGAGTAGGGTACAGTAGAGTAGAATAGAGTGTATCCTAATTGCTGCACAGGGAGGTTGTGAGGTGGTTGGTCGAATCATCAGAAGGTTGTGTTGTTACGCTTCAACTAAAAACTACAGAGTCCCCTGAGAAATTAACCAAATGGGGGGAGGGGGGTGTTCTATTACAGTAGAAGATACTGTTCCCCTGTGGTTAGCAACATATGAACAAAAACTGAAAAAAGAAACTACAATGGCACGGCTCATATGGCCTCAGGTTTGGCTGGCTGGCTCTGGATGTGTGTTCATTTCTCCTCCTCAGACAGAAGCAGGAAACTCCTGTCCATCCAGAACACGCGTGTTGATAAACATAAAAGGGAGAGAGAGCAACCTTCTGGGAAGTCCTTAGAAAAGACAGGAAACCAAGAAGTGACAATGGCCCAAACCTTGCCACTGTTTCGTCTCTCTCGCTCTTTCCCTCTCCTCTTTTTGTGTTTCTCACTCTTGCCTCATCCTTGACTTCTCTCCTAAAATATATTTTCATTTATTGAGCATTTTCTTCTCTGTCTCTTACTAACGTCACACCTCATATCCTTTCCTTTTTAGATTTTCTCCATTATTTCACCTCTCTTCTAACACACTATCGAACATTCCCTCCTCCCCTTCTCTCTCTCTCCATCGTCTTTCTCTCTCCTTCTCCCCTTGTCTCTCTCCCTCTTCTTTTTCATTCTCCCTCTCCCTCATCTCTTTCATTCTCTCTCCTCCTCACTGCAGCTGTTTGGTTCCCAGTGGCAATGATGTCACAGCCGCTCAACCAATCAGGCTCTGTTGCCAAGGTAGAACAGACGCCACAAAGGGGAAGTGGTGAAGAGGGGAGGGCTGTGAGAGGCGAGGAGGAGAGAGGAGGGCTTTCAGGCTTTGGTGTGTGATCTGCGTCGGTGGAAACTGGTTGATATAAACAGAGGTTTATGTACCCCTCCCCCCACCACACACACAACTCTGATCTGTGCTCAGCTTAGTGTCTGACTGGGTAGAGTCAGGGGTGGGGAGGCTGGTCCCGGAACAGGGGGTGTTCGTCGGTGTCGATGGTGCTGGGTATCATCCAGACCACCGTACCTCCGCCAGGCATCCACACCCTCCCTCACCCCCACCTGGAACGTCTTCCAGAGCCTTGCTTATCAACTACTCACAGCTTCTGATTAGGTTCATGGTGCTCTTTACTGGAACAAAAGCTCTCGTCAAATAGAGCAAAGGCAAGATTTCCTTCCCAAGCAGTGGAATCACTGCATATATGTATCCCTGTTGGAGAGAGACTAAATCTGTCCTTTACAATCTGTCAAATGGTTCATTCCTTATACATGATTCATTTCCTCATCAAAGACTAGGCCTTTGACGTGACAAAGAACATACTTGACTTGGCTGCAGTGCGTTTAGGCAGCTAGCTAGCGTAAAAGCACCACAATAACAAGCGTCCACAATGCAGGCCCTGGTGGAAGAGGCTGAGCTGGGTTGGAATGTGGAGTTCCCGGGGAGGAGAGGAAGGGAGAGGGGGAGAGAGGGGCTGTGCTCTGCCATCTGCCCCTGCTTCTTTGTGAGTGCGAGGTGGGGAGGGTGAGGATGGGTGAGGGGCACAACAAGTGGCAACTCTCAAAACAAATGATCTGGAGGTGGAGACGGCCTCCATTCAACATGTCACTCCCTGTTTTGTCTTCTCTCTCAAGAGTTTAATCCTAGTTTTTTCCCCACCTCTTTGTTGGCAGTTTTGTTGAACTACTAAGTTGTACGAATGAGAGAATTTTCATGAAAAATCATTTTGGAATGATAAACATATATGAATGGACTCGCAGGCACTTCTGCTAAGGGTAATTTACTCTACGTGTTGGATTTGGCCTGACCAAAAAGTATTTTCAATGTGTGGTTAAGTGCACCCATTTATCTGCCAACTTTATATGTCTTTCGGTCCTTGACATGCTTCTTTCCATCCAGAATGTCATGACATTTGAGTTAACCTTTGGTTAAATGCAAACACATGGCAGCCAGCTCTCGGCGATTGCCTTTAAATGCCTGAATTATAATCTTTGGGAACTTTCCAGTACAGCAACTGTCAGCTATGTCCTAGAGCGAGCATCCACTAAACCAACTGTGGCCTTCTCAAAACATGAGCACTGGGAAGTAACTTTGTAGGTGTGATGTGCCCCTTGTTGTGAAGCATAGGTACTGCAGACGATCAAAACAGGCTTCATTTTGTAAAAAATAACGTTTTCTTTTTTTGGCGGTAGACTGCCATCTAGTGTAGAAATTTGGCGGAAAGGTTTAAACTCACATTTCACCCCCCCAAAAAACACACAGAACTTTTCAAAAAAAAAAAACACACAGAAAGAAAAGATAAAGCTAGTTTATTGACAAATGTGTGAAGTCATGCATGAACCCCAAACTTGATATGTCACAGAAAGTTTGTGTTTCTACCTCTGTGCTTGTCCACCTGCTAATCACAGATGCAGACGAACAAGCCCGTAGCTCTTCACGTCAACACACTTTGACAGTTTCTTCAGAGAAGACTCGTGTTATTTCCTAGTACCAAGTACTTCTCAGACCAACTCACAATGTCCACCGACTGTTCAGCACCAGTAGAACTTGAAGTGTCTGTGGTCGATCCCACCTGAACTCGAACCCAAACTCATAGTCAACGTTTTAAAGTGTTAAAGAAGCAAACCGAAGCCCTGCAGCAGTCCCTGCTGAACCCTGTTAGCCTGAGCCGGGCCACACAGAGCTGCATCTCCAGGATACACCATGGCAAAAGAAAAGTCAAAAAGGCCAAATAAATAAAATCCCAGCACTGACCCCAACCCTCTCTCCCCCCCTCCCCCGCCCCCCCCACCCCCGGTGTCATCATGACCAGCCCTCACGGCCCCTCCTCTCAGGGTGTGATTGGTTGACGGTTGTCTTCCACAACTTCAGAAGAGGAGTGTTCCAGGGGGGGTCCTGGAGGTCTGGGAGTGAGCCGGGTGCCAAGCC
This sequence comes from Osmerus mordax, assembly GCF_038355195.1. NCBI lineage: Eukaryota > Metazoa > Chordata > Actinopteri > Osmeriformes > Osmeridae > Osmerus > Osmerus mordax. Next base: position 1,252,785 of record NC_090050.1, on the reverse strand, counting down.
CCCCTCAGAGGGGTGCAGGAGGGGGGTCAGCTGTCCCCCTCGGGGACCAGTCCTCCGTGCTGGATGGCGGCTGTGGCCATGCTGATGGCCTCCTCCAGGGTCTGCTGGTCCTCCAGCTACACACACACACAGTGTTATTGGTACGTTTCTGCTCACCCTGGGCTCTAGCGCTACAGCAGCCTGCTGGCGGACTCCCCCAGAACACCCTGACAGGTTCACACACGGTTGTGGCTCCTGAACCACGTCAGACGTAACTGCCTCGGTGTTTCTATCTAGGATGTTTGGAGTAAGATAAGGCCTCAGAGGCCGGTCCCACCTGGACGGCTATCTGGGTGCCGTTAGCCGTGGCCAGCAGCGCCACCTGCTGGTACAGAGACGCCGCGCCCCCCCGCACCAGGCCGTCCGACGTCACTATGGCAACCTAGACAGATGACATAACAGAACTATCCAAAGTACTCTTGTGGTAATGTGTGTGTGTGTAATGGGGGGAGGGGGGGTGGCACATACTGGCTGCAGCTCGTTCCCTTCCCCGGTAACCATGGTAACGTGTCGCTCCGTCTGCCGTCCCGGCACAGCGATGGTGGTGCCATCCTGGGTCACCATGGTGATGGCGTGCAGATCGTTGGGTGACAGGCCCTGTGGAAGGCAAACAGCTGAACCCCTCAGACGACCACAACACTACTCCTTGTGTAACCTTCTCTACTTCCTTAAACACTGTTTGTTTGCTTGTTATGAAAATCAGAGAGCCCGTGACATCACAAAACTGCATGTAATATGTCAAACATATATGGTTTTATTTTCACGTGTGTGTCCCTGAACATGTTCGTTTCCTGTCCTCTTCCCTCAGATCTCCAGAAGAGTCTGTAGCTGCTGGAAGGATCCGGAACAGCAGAGAGCAGCTCCCTGACACAGTCAGCCCAGCAGGAGAAACAAGCCAGCCACCTCAGACCCTCTGCTAGTGACACGCCCCCCTAGAGAGAAGACCCTCTGATAGTGACACGCCCCCTTAGAGAGAAGACCCTCTGCTAGTGACACGCCCCCCTAGAGAGAAGACCCTCTGCTAGTGACACGCCCCCCTAGAGAGAAGACCCTCTGCTAGTGACACGCCCCCCTAGAGAGAAGACCCTCTGCTAGCGACACGCCCCCCTAGAGAGAAGACCCTCTGCTAGTGACACGCCCCCTTGAGAGAAGACCACTGCAGCCCAAACACAGAGGAGGAAACAGGATGTGATCAGACCTGAGGCTCCTCCTCTTCCTCCTGCTGCTCCGCCCCCTCCAGGTAGGAGTCTTGTGGTTGGTCAAGGGCGGTGTCTATCGCCTCCGTGTCTATCCAATGACAGAACGTTTTAGTGGCATTGTCAACATGCAAGGTAAAGACACATGTACATACATATACAGGGGGGTCAGGTGGCTGAGCGGTGAGGGAATCGGGCTACTAAACCGAAGGTTGCCAGTTCGATTCCCGGTCATGCCAACTGACGTTGTGTCCTTGGGCAAGGCACTTCACCCTACTTGCCTCGGGGGAATGTCCCTGTACTTACTGTAAGTCGCTCTGGATAAGAGTGTCTGCTAAATGACTAAATGTAATGTAAATGTAAATACAGGGCCTCGCAAAAGCGTCTTCAAAACCCTGACCTGTTTTAACAGAGATGCTTTTATGAAGAGAATGGGGAAGCCACTATAATGGTCACTGAAATGACTTAGCCTACTTGTGCAGTAGGCTAATTAGTGAGCGTTGTGTAATTCAATTAAAACAAGTTGCACCATAACGATTATTTGCCCTCGCTCAAATGCTCCCAAATATATTTTCAGAAGCACAATTTCGGAAACATATGAGACCAAAATGGTTGCAATTTCAAGCCCTGATATGTATATGTGTCTGTTTTAGTGTGTTTCTGTGTGTGTGTTTTTATGCGTGTGTTTTTGTGTGAGTGTGCATGTGAGTATGTTATTTAGTGTGTGAGAGAGTATGTGTTTCTCCCTGTGTGTGTTTCTCCCTGTGTGTGTGTTTCTCCCTGTGTGTGTTTCTCCCTGTGTGTGTTTCTCCCTGTGTGTGTATTTCTCCCTGTGTGTGTGTTTCTCTGTGTGTGTGTGTTTCTCTGTGTGTGTGTTTCTCTGTGTGTGTGTGCACCAGGCCTACCCTCCTGCTCCGCGGCCGTGTCAAAGTCTCCGTGGCTGGTGCGCTTGTGCATGGCCAGCGTGGACGTCTGCCGGTAGGTCTTGCCACAGTGGCTGCAGCTGTAGGGCTTGCAGTGTGTGTGCACCACGTGGTGCTTGTACAGGCTGGAGTACTCCGTGAAACGCTTCCCACAGTTGGGGACCGTGCACAGGTACGGCTTCTCTCCTGGGACGGGGGACGGGAGTTTGTGTGAGTCATTCATGTGTGGTTATGTTGATGTGTGTGTAGCTGATAGGAGTGTGTGCGTGTGTCTGTGTGAGTGTGTGTATGAGTGAGTATATGAGTGAGTGTGTGTGTGTGTGTGTGTTTCCTCCCCCTCACCTGTGTGGATCCTCATGTGGTTCTTGTAGTTGGTGGCGCTGGCGAAGCCGCGCCCGCAGGACGGCTGGGGGCACATGTAGGGCCGCTCGCCTGTGTGCGTCCTGATGTGAACCTTCCGGATGTTGGAGGTGGTGAACGAGCGGCCACAGCCCTCAAACGGACACTGGAATGGCTTCTCACCTAACAGAGACAGAAAGAGAGGGGGTCTTACTGGTGTGTCCTACTGGTGTTACTGGTGTGTCCTACTGGTGTTACTGGTGTCTCCTACCGGTGTTACTGGTGTGTCCTACCGGTGTTACTGGTGTGTCCTACCGGTGTTACTGGTGTCTCCTACCGGTGTTACTGGTGTCTCCTACCGGTGTTACTGGTGTGTCCTACCGGTGTTACTGGTGTGTCCTACCGGTGTTACTGGTGTCTCCTACCGGTGTTACTGGTGTCTCCTACCGGTGTTACTGGTGTCTCCTACTGGTGTTACTGGTGTGTCCTACTGGTGTTATAGGTGTGTCCTACCGGTGTTACTGTTGTGTGTCCTACTGGTGTGTCCTACCGGTGTGTGTCCTACCGGTGTTACTGGTGTGTGTCCTACTGGTGTGTCCTACCGGTGTGTGTCCGCACGTGTTTCTGCAGGTCTCCGGAGGTCTTGAAGGCCTTGTAGCACATGTCCTCAGGGCACTTGTAGGGCTTCTCCCCAGTGTGTGTGCGCAGGTGGGACTTGAGGCCGTAGCCCGTGGCGAAGGCCTTCCCGCACGACGCCAGCTCACACCTGTACGGGCGCACGCCCGTGTGAGCACGCTCGTGCACCTGGACACATCACACAGCACAGCACTCACTAACACATTACTGAGGTCAAGTTGGAGTGTTAGCATTGCTGGGTCTGTGTTATGATTCGGATGGTTGGTGGCGTTAGTGTAGTATGTGTGTGTTTGTCTACTTTGAGGTGGTGTGCGGTGGTGTAGTGTGTGTGTGTACTTTGAGGTGGTGTAGTATGTGTGTGTGTACTTTGAGGTGGTGTGCGGTGGTGTAGTGTGTGTGTACTTTGAGGTGGTGTGCGGTGGTGTAGTATGTGTGTGTGTGTACTTTGAGGTGGTGTGCGGTGGTGTAGTGTGTGTGTGTACTTTGAGGTGGTGTGCGGTGGTGTAGTATGTGTGTGTGTGTACTTTGAGGTGGTGTGCAGTGGTGTAGTATGTGTGTGTGTGTACTTTGAGGTGGTGTGCGGTGGTGTAGTATGTGTGTGTGTGTACTTTGAGGTGGTGTGCGGTGGTGTAGTATGTGTGTGTGTGTACTCTGAGGTGGTGTGCGGTAGTGTAGTATGTGTGTGTGTGTGTGTACTTTGAGGTGGTGTGCGGTGGTGTAGTATGTGTGTGTGTGTACTTTGAGGTGGTGTGCGGTGGTGTAGTGTGTGTGTGTGTACTTTGAGGTGGTGTGCGGTGGTGTAGTGTGTGTGTGTGTACTTTGAGGTGGTGTGCGGTGGTGTAGTATGTGTGTGTACTTTGAGGTGGTGTGCGGTGGTGTAGAGGCGTCCACAGCCTTCGTAGTCACAGCGGAAGCTCTTCTCTGCGACCTGCTGGTTTTTAGACGGCCCCCACTTCCCTTCAAACACCACCTTTACAAGGATGAGAGGACAAGCCAAACACAGGGAAAATAAACACACAAACAACAGGGGATACGAGCGTTGATGGTGTTGCTATGGATACACAAGACACGTCACATAAACAGAAAGTCATTCATCCAGTTCTCGGCCCCTTCCCTTACCTGCACAGTGGTATGATCCAGCAGGCTGTTAGCGCCACACATAGCTTCGCTCACATCGGTCTCAGACCCATAGCTGTCCAGGGTGCTGATGGTGTCTGGCTTGGCGCCTTCGTCTCCCGCCAGCTCCTCCAGAGCGCCCCCTGGCGGCAGCGCGGCTGACGGGTGGTGGATGTACGCCGTGCTGCCGTCCTCCAGCTGCACCGCCTCCACGCCGCTGGGGTCGTACCCATCTGCACGGGGTCAGAGGTCAGGAACTGAAGGAGGGGGACGTGTTACTAGACCTAGGACAGTGTACCTAAGGAAGTGTGCAGGATCCTGCTCTAAAGGCCAGCCACTTAAAACCTAGCTGTCATCATCTTCCAAAATGGGCTGGAAATGCATGACTAGCCGAATGACTGTGTTCATTCTGCTCCAAGATGGTGGGACTACAATGATCATATCAGGATACAGCAGTAAGAACATGGAGGTTGGGGTGAAGAGGTGGTCTACCTCTGGGTGTGTGATGGATATATGCCATGGTGCCGTCCTCCAGCTGCACCGCCTGGCCATCCTCAAAAGGGAGGGGCTCTGTCATCACAAACACCTCTTTTCATTACATTTTACTCACAAGACATGGCATACAAAAAAATCTATCATTCTTCAAGCGCCAAATATCCTCAGAAGAATTATGAACTGTAATTGAGGGAGTCTGAGGGGTAGGTCCAAATAAGGTGTGTGACGATCTCTACGGGTGTGAACTCTGACCTTTGTGCTGCACGGTGACCTGCTGGATGTAGGCCGTGGTGCCGTCCTCCAGCTGAACGGCGTCTCCTTCCACCAGGTTCCCGTCTAGGGACGGGGAAACAGAGGGGTCACTTGTGTGTGTGTGTCAGCCAGGAGAGCATGGTGTCTGCTCACCTTTCATAGCCTGTTCAAGGGTTAAGTATGTGTGTGAGACCGCTCACCTTTGATGGCCTGTTCAATGTAGGCAGTGGAGCCGTCACTTAACGCCACCGCCTGCACTCCCAAACTCTCCATCTTCCTGCTGCTCCACCGCACACAAACACAAGATACCATTCTATTCATTTCTTTCCACAGCGCCTATATAACTCAGCAGAATTCTTATTTTTTTTACTAGCTTTTTGAAGGTTGTAGCTACAGCAGTGTTTATGACACGTGGTTATAGCTACAGCAGTGTTTATGTCAGGTGGTCGTAGCTACAGCCGTGTTTATGTCGTGGTCGTAGCTACAGCAGTGTTTATGTTGGGTGGTCGTAGCTACAGCAGTGTTTACGTCCGGTGGTCGTAGCTACAGCCGTGTTTATGTCAGGTGGTCGTACCTACAGCCGTGTTTATGTCAGGTGGGTGTAGCTACAGCCGTGTTTATGTCAGGTGGTCGTACCTACAGCCGTGTTTATGTCAGGTGGGTGTAGCTACAGCCGTGTTTATATCAGGTGGTCGTAGCTACAGCCGTGTTTATGTCAGGTGGTCGTAGCTACAGCCGTGTTTATGTCAGGTGGTCGGAACTGCAGCTGACAAGCAATCTGTGACAATCACTGTTATGCATTGGGAGCCTGTACACAATTCAAGACTATTTTGTTGTGCCACTAAGTTGAAATGTTGGCTAGGGCTTTCACCCATGCTGCAGCCATAAAAGACAAACATCCCACAAACAAAAGTGGATAAAACATACAGCAAAGGTGCTACGAGAACCTAAGAAAGGCATGTTGCAACAGAATAGAGCCATGTGGAGTAAAGGCATCAAAGTATCGTGATCATCGTGATCAAGGCCAATCTCCTAACAACGACTAAAACTGGATATCACGCTATGAAGTGATTCTGGCTCCGAACTTTATTAGTCTAATTATTGATTATGTTTGAAATATCTCAATTTTTTAATTCTTTATCCTCAAAATGCTTATGTGTAGGAGAGCTGATAATCTTATGGGGCTGAATAGGAGAGTCGGGGAACTCTTCCCTGGCCAGAGAGTTGATGAGAAGAGTAGTTGTTCACTCTTTGGCACAGCTAGCCTACAAAATACACTAAATTCACAGTTCAATATATAATGAGGCTGTTTGGGGAATATTCTTTAATAATTATTTGTGTCGAATTTCGGACATAAAGATAGGGGTGTGCATCATGGGTCAATATGGCGAACACTGGAGTGCATCCACTGAGCAACTGTCATGAAAGTTGAGCTAGCTTCGAGTGTAGCTAGCCACAGTAGCTAACAGGCTATCTTTACTTTAGCCTGCTAAATCTATGCAATATGCGTTATTTGTCACATCTAAAACAATATTTTTAAACTGTGATCACAGCTTTAAGACTTGTAGTCACTATACAACAAATTACCTGCCCAAATTACTAATGTTAGACATTAGAAGCAGCCCCTTTGGTGCATTAGAAGAAGGCTAGCTAACTAGCTAGCTATACTAAGACAACAAGGCCTCTTCACTTCAAACTCGACTGAGCTCGATTTAGCCATTTGGCAGCGCAACCAGTTTAGTCCGTCGGAACGACCGTTAATTAATCCCTATCAAAGCATATCTTGAAAATTAATAATTTCTCTATATAACTAAAGAACTAGTACAACTCCCTGAGCGTTCCCGCTTCCCTAGCCCAAATCCCCCATTTTTCTATCCCATCTCTCCCTCGGCTGGTGAAGTTGCAGCAGCGCAAACTGGGATACTCACCGCCAGCAGACCGCCATGCACCAGGGTTCAGACCCGCCCGGGAACCTGAATATTCACTTTAGAACACTTGATCAGTTTCATCAGAGCCCGTCTACGGATTATTAGACAATAACCCTAACCCTTATTAGACATTTTCTGGTTTCATTTAATTTTCTGATTCAAATGAGTGAATGACAAAAGGCACAAATATTGAAAGAATCACTTCCATAAACTCATGAATTATAGCTACAAAATATGCAACGCCAAACACGGGGGTAGAACGTTTTATTTAGAAACATTATCCAAACATTCTGCGCCTAACGAAACTACAGTTAAATCAAAATCACATTTTATACATCTTCATTGCACGTTTGATACTGGATTTAAAAAAAACTAACAAAAAACAATTAGTAACATTAAGTATCTAGATTTTAAAGGATTCGTAAACTAAAGTGGCCCAATCAACAAAAAAATATAGTATCTTAAGAATATTTTCGTGACTGAAACATTTGACATCCTAGTTTGAAAGATAAAATGTTTAACTTTCTGTGCATGTCCCTGTTCTTTGTTTAACTTGAAGGATGCTCAATGTTAAAATAAACGACAAGTTTGAATTAAAAAAAGAAAGATTGAAAGCAGGTAAAAACCAATGTAATCGCATTAAGGCTTACGAAGAAAAGGCAAGTTTGGATTCAAGGCAGAATGTCGAAACCTTCAGTAATCAACTGATACAGGGGAGCCTTGAACCAAACTAATATCTGAGCAGCAAAAATAACATTAAAAAAACAACATTCCAAAAGGCCTCAGGGTTAGACAGAAGACACTGGAACCAACCTTAATAAAGGACTTTTTTTTGGCACAGTCCTTTTTGAGAACACAGGGCCAATCCCAGCACTGACATCAGCCAACACCAAGAACGCCCTCCATGCAAGTGTCTAACTGAAGAACCGGGTTCACTTAGCCCAGTGGAAAGTTGATGCATCGCAGGCATCCACCCTGGCTCCTCAACCTGTCCAGGGTTACAACCACATCTGGTGCACTCCCATCCACGTGACTCTCACAACAGATAATAAAAAGCAGTACTGAAAAACATAAGCACCTTGTCAAAATCCAGCCTAAACTGTCAATATTTGGATTATAACGAGACATTGCCTAAAACGTTATGCGATAATGTCTGTGTAAAGGTGAGGGTATGGTAGTTCATGTTATAACCTGAACATTTGTAACATGGTAACTTAAGAGATAAGTGTTAAGACTGCATTAACAATGCCTAAGTGGTGTGTGAAAGAGAAAGAAAATGGCTGACCCATTCAAAGGACTTGACAATGTGTGACATCTTGAAATACCGTGCAACATATTCAACAAGGGCAATCAATCAGTTAACCAATACAAGATAAAGTGCTTTCACCGTAGAAGGGACAAGAATCAGAAAATCACCCCAAAAAGTATTTGAATTAAAAAATGAATAAAAATGTGGATGGCAGCCACCTCTGCTAAATACATACACTGCTTGTAAGTAATTACACCTTAATGAACTGAACATTTTACAAATGATAAAAATGATTTGCCAATGTCAGAATGATCACAATCATGCTTGTCACACATCCCTCACTGTGAAAACTAAAAAAATTTACGTTTCAGGAAAATAAATACAAAAACATGAACAAAAGCAAACATTCCATTCTGGAACGTCCCCTGTAATTCTATTAGATTCCACCACGATATGACACCTTGAAACCCTAACTGACAAATGGTCTAACATTCTGACAGACAGGACGATTTGTCTGAAAGCATTTCCCTCCCAGCAGCTCTCCTCTTAGGAACCCTCGTCTGATGAGGCTGGCCAGGTTACCGCCTCCAAGTACCACACCTGTTATTTTGGATCTGCAAATGACAAGCCAGCATCCAGGATCTGTGGCCTTAGTTTGGTATGATGACGCAGTTAGTGAATGGCTTGAGTGGACATAGGAGTGGAAGTAGTGATGAGTGTAGTGGATGTTGCTGGGGAGAACGTTTGAGAAGACACTGGTGTAGAAAGGAGGATTTAACTAACTAGTTAGGGCTAACTTGGTATAGAGGGGTTGATGGCGTTTCTGCAAGCAGCCTTTATTAGGAGAACGTTGATCCAGCGAGCGTGAGCGCTGGCTCGTGTTCCGAGTGAGTGCGCAGGTTCTGCATCCAGGCCTCTAGGGGGGCGGGACGAGCCCTGGACGTATCGGCAAAAGCTCCAATCAGCCTGTGTCTCCAGAGCAAGTCGTTCATATCAGATGCCACTGAGAGAGTTGTGGGCTTCTGGAAAGAAAGAAGGGATTTTGAGGACAGGTTCTGTCTCCCTCTTCTCCCTCTCTTCTTCTGTGGTTGTCAGGGGCGAGGGCGTCCCCTCCTCCCTCAGAAGGCAGAGCCGTCACAGACGATGTTCTGGCCTCTCCCGGGGAACAGCTCCATCTGCCAGTAGCGGGGGTCGGCATACACTGGAGAGGAACAAGGTCAAGAGTGAAGAACAGAATTATGGACATTAATATGCTTTACTGTGTTGACTTGACAGAAACATATCTAAAATATATATGTACCTGTAAACCTCAGAGATTAACAGCCATGAAGAGAACAGACAGTAGGCATATAGTATGGGGCAGGTCAGAGAGAACTGATATATGTGGGAGGGGTGGGGGGGTGAGTTTGTGTGCTCACTGTAACTATTCACCCTTTGCAGTTGTTAAACCGATCAGCTCATAAATGGCAGCTGCCTGCATGCGCTTGAATTACAAGATCTTTAAGAAGAAGCCGTGGTCTGTCTGACGTTAGTAGACTGACTCACACCCATCTGAATGTAGAGGACCCTTAATCCAGACATGTACCCCCTTCACAGAGGGGGCATGAGCTCACGTCACGCTGAGCAGGAAGCATCACACAGACTTACATCTGATGGTTACTGACGGATCCACAGCTACTGTCTTTGTAATAGGGCGTGTATCTGTGAGACAGTGAGATTGTGATATTCAGTGTGTGTGTGTGTTGGCTTGGTACAAGTATTTCTGCCTGAGTGTGTCCTAGTTCAAGCCCTAGTCACAGTGTGTGTGTGTGTGTTCTCACCCATATCTCCAGGGCCCAGCCAGAGGTTGAAGGAGCTGCAGTGTTTCTGACAGCGATGCACGGGGAGCACTCTGACAGTGGGCAAGCCTTCTCCTACCACCAGCCAGCCAAGAACTCTGACTCCCTGCAGTACACACACACAACTGTCACACACAAACGCACCACTGTCACACACACACACCTGTCAAACACACCTGTCACACACAAACTCACCCTGCTCTGAGAATTAGCGCTATGAGTGACCAGGCATCGCTGCAGTGTAGTTCCAGCGCTGTCCAGAAGGGGACAGAGCTCTGCCTTGGGGAAGAGCCACCTCAACACCTTCTCCCTGGCTCCAGAATGAAACCTCCTGACAGGGGCAAGGACAGGAAGGAACAAGACACTTCCCGTCAAACTAGATACTAAATATGCCTTAACAAGGAGCCCAGCTCAAACCAAACCCCACAGTTTTCATGAACACAACCTTCTCATACAGCTGAACCCTACTGAACACTGCTGGCTGGGCCCTAAGCTGTACCAGAGCAGGGTGAAGTTGGCCGGGCCCTGGGGGAAGCCTTGGTCCTGCGGCAGCAGGCTGTCCTCCTCCAGCAGGATGGACATGGAGCTGGAGTGGGCTGAGTACAGCTCCTCCAACTGCTGCCTCTGCACCAGCAGTGTCTCTCCTCCCTGCAACACACACACATACACGCACACACGCACACACACACGCACACACACACACACACACACATAAAGACACACACACACATACAGACACACACACATACAGACACACACACACACATACAGACACACACACACACACACATACAGACACACACACACACACAGACACACATACACACACATACATACAGACACGCACACACACACACACATACATGCACACAGACACACACACACTGTTAAGTTAACAGATCTTACACACACAAGCTTAAGGCACAAATCAAAAAGCTGCTTCACAAAAGATGAATGAAGAATAAACTCAACATGTTATTACAATAAAATGATTTACTACTACTACACCAAACGTCCTTCTCATCAAATATATTTATGTATTCACTTAGCAGACGCTTTTATCCAAAAGGGGGATGGGGTTGAGATTTAGTTATAAATGCCTGCTATTAAAATGTTCTTCAGGATCAATCAAGTAAATAGAACTTAACATTTAAACTATTGGCACTTATGGTTGATAACACCTGCTTAGGGTAGAACAAAACTATTAGCATCTAATCCCATGAACATCTTTGTTACAGTTCTGTCCTCATTAGTATATCATAACCATCCCTCCACTGCTAGCTGGGACTTGTGGGTATAGAGAGCATGCGAAGCTACGTCACGCCGCGTTGCATGCGGCCACCATCTTGTGAGGCTTGTGCTAATCCCCTAACAACTAACCCTAACCCTATTAGTGTTAATACCAGAATTATACAAGAGAAAAGAAAGTGGGCCCTACAGGGACGAACTGAAGGCAAAGGGCAACAATATTTGGATAAATTAAACACCATTAACAACAAGGGTGTAATGCAGCAGGAATGACCTACCAGTGTGATATTTCCCAAAATATAAATTAACATCAAACCCCAGCAGTAAACGCACTGGCCGAAAAGAAGCTGGACCCTCATAACATGGCGTCTACACTAAACCGTTTCAAACACAGCGCCACGTCAGCTTGGCCTTCTCTACAGTGGTTGGTCACCTTGAGCAGGACGGGCTGGGGCCCGCGGCGCAGGGCTCCAGACTCTCTCAGGGTGTCTGGGACCTCCAGCACTGAGGACACCTCAGCACAGCCCGAACAGTTCACCAGGCCCTGCCTCACAGCCCCCGCACTCCACCACTCATGGAACCCTGTGGACACAGACACACGCACAGGTAGGCACGCACACACACGCACACACAGACAGGTACGCACATGTACAAACACACACACAGGTATACACATACACACAAACAGGTACACACACATGCACACAAACAGGTACACACACACGCACAGGAACACACACACACATATATACAAGTACACACACACACATGGACATACACACACACACACGATCGGCGTCATGAGTAACAAAATGCCACTAGGTCATAGACCAGGTTGTCCAAGGTCCTGGTTGGTAGCAGTTATTGGGGGGGGGGGGGGGGGGGGGGGGGGACATGGTTCAGTTACACAACTCAACGCAGAAAGAGGAAACACCAGTAATGCATGCAGGATTTGTCCTCTGACACTAAACCGGAAAACAAGACGTTGCGCCACAATACAGCTGGCATAGAGTATGTGAACTTACAGCAGGGCTAACATTGCTTCAAAAACATGTACATGTTTCCTTTAGCTTGGTTAAAGTGCAGTGAACCTTGAACCTACAGTCTAGGCGTGTGTCAGAGTGACAATGTGTTACTGTCCTCCAGTCTGGGTCTAGTATCAGCCTGGGTCTATTACCAGTATACCAGTGTGTAGTACCTTGCAGGTTGTACTTCTTGGCGATGGGCAGAGCCAGCAGGCGGACGTGACTGAGGGGGGAGGACCAGTTGTGGCCCCCCATGTTGATGAGCCCCAGCTGGGGGGGACTCTGGGGGTAGGAGAAGGCCAGGACCACCCCCAAAACCAGGACCACCACCACCACAAACTAGGACGACACCACAAGTTTGTCTTCCATGTATTGTAAAAGGTCAACATGATAGATTTGATGTCTGGTATACGGTAAATTGCCTTATCGTGGGAACTGTATAAACACATGAATAATTATGTGTATTTTAAGCAACTAATCGTACCATTGTCTTACCTTAACAGTGGCTCTTAGGATGGGAAACTGGGGTGGGTCTCTCCTGGGTTCATTCGTTTCCAGGACTTGCTTGATAAACTTCTCAATCTCACTCTCCGACATGCCGTACCGATAACCGGACTGGCGCAGGATATCAATACTTTCTGACAATTTGTCATAAATGCACGGCTCACTGAGTGTGGTCCCCATGGCTAGCTGTGTTACTTCTCAAAAACGTTCTGGCAAGTCGAGACTCGCTGGGTTGTTTCAAAGGTCTTGGGTCGACGTCGAGCAAGACGAAGCGGCAAGAGAAAACATTGTGCATCCCCTGTTGAAAGTTGGAGAGCGCAAACAAAAAATGAGAGGCTATTCCAAAAACACAGCATTGAGTAAATGTAGTTAACCATAGCCTGACTTGTATTTCAAGTTCAATGAATAGCCTAATAGCGAGCTAGCTTGATGTTCACACAAACGCAGCTAAATACTTTTAAACCTTTTATTTGGTCAATCAGTCTTATCTAGACATTAATAATTACATTATTGAGATGTCGAATCACATTGTTTGTCGCCTGCCTGGTAGACTTTTTTGGCTTTTGCTGGCAGATTTTGCTGGCCGCTAACTAGCTAATAGCTGACAATGAGTTTGGGGTCCGTGTTTTTTTAACACGTGCAAAATACTAGTAACATAACAATGTAAACACGCACTTACTTAGCGATGCAGTGTTCATTTAATTTTCATGGTATTTTTCATTTTGCTTGCGCCGAACTGGCTATTCCCATCTTCTTGCTGTTGTGAAATATGACGATGTCAACTCACTTCCCTATCTGTCAGTTTCGCGTTTGACAAACCTCGCTTTAAGTAGGCCTATATCAAAGTTACAAAACGTGTAGCTACGTTCATGCATTATTATTATGTATTATGTTTATTCTGTCGTTTTTTCTGCAACGTTGTAGGTCCTTTTCAATTTTGTTTTTATTGGCGTTGAGAAAAATATTTTGACGAATCTGCAGTGTTAAACAGCAAAATGCAATATTTTGGAACCATGAGGCTTATCTGCCAGCAGGCGGCTCCCTTTGGAGCAAATCCACAGTGCGGTACGGTCTACCTTCCAGCAGGGATCGCCATACAGCGAATGAACCCCTCAACTTGCTGTAGCTCCGTCAATGCGCCCCTCTCCACGCATTGTTTCGAATCAGCTGTGCATGGATCTATCGTAACCCCACCCAATGAGGAAGGGCAAACGTAGCCAATTTTATACAGACAGTAAGAAAATATTGCCAGGGGCGTTTAGCATTTGTTAACGACAACATACGTAACATAGTCTCACACATTTTGATTGTGCAAGATTGGAACGGAAAGTCTACATCTTCACATTCCTCTCTCCTATTCGGCGAGGCGGTGAAGAGTCAGCTGATATTTTGCTACGAGTCCACCTAGGCGCTATCTCAAGATGATTGCCTTGTTTAATAAGCTTTTGGACTGGTTTAAAGCGCTGTTTTGGAAGGAGGAGATGGAATTAACACTGGTCGGTTTGCAGTATTCGGGGAAGACCACCTTCGTCAACGTTATAGCGGTAATTTCAGTGTTTTAGATTGTATGGGTGCATCGATTTATGACTGACTGGACTATGTGGCGATCCCGTGATTGAGCTCCGATCGTACGGGAAGCATTTTTCTAAATGAAATCGAGTATGTAGCACTAGCTCCCTGTCGATAAAGCTGAAACTATTTTATCACCCCAAAATATTTTTCTATATGTAATTTGGAATAAATGGCCGTTTAATGACCCTGTAGTGTACTAACTACCGAGACACCACATGATGCGCGTATGATGACGACATCAGTGATGCTGTCGGGAAACGAGACATGCAACCTTGAATAGCCCAGTTTTCTGTATTTAAGCTACCGCACACACCGAGATCGCTTTTCAAATACTCCAAGGAATGTCCATTACCGTGGTTGGGGGTTAGTAAAAAACAAAAACAAAAAAACGACATGGAAATGGAGCAAGACCAAGCGACTTACTCCTGGCTGGATAGAAGTAGGCTACATGACGGTTCTTCACGGCCCTTGCGACGTAGTTGCAGTTTTTGAACTGCAATTAAGTATTACCCTTTTAGACAGTGTACTCTCTGTCACTTGGGTTGGCATAGTAGGACGTAGTGATTGTTTGTCGTTTTGTTGTTTTTTACAGTTGGTTACATGTGGGGATGGGTAAAATTGTGTACTGTACACTGATATATGAATGAGAGAGGGACAGAGACAGCAAGTTTGCCTGTGAGTGTGTATTCTGTTTGTCTGTAATGATAGATATATAGAGATACAGATGTGCACATAGCTGGGGACTCTATACTGCAAGCACACATAAAACCAGGATGGAACAGGAGAAGGTCATCTGTGTCTAGTCACACGTTTTAGAGCACCCATAAATTTACCTTGGTCCTTGTCTCTGTCTACTCCAAACAACACCTGGACAAAGAGAACACCTTAGGATATTACTCGGCTGGTGGATGGTGTTAGCAAGTCAGTCAAAAGATTTGATAGATGCTGGTAAATATCTAAAACTCTTAAGTTTGTTCATTGAGTTTCGTGCTCTCTAATACAGTTGATAATTAAGCTAACGATCCTAACTGAACATTCTCACAAATTAGATTTCTAAGCACTGAGCTAAATGTTGACGGGGAGTCAGGTGGCTGAGCGGTGAGGGAATTGGGCTAGTAATCCGAAGGTTGCCAGTTCGATTCCCGGTCATGCCAACTGACGTTGTGTCCTTGGGCAAGGCACTTCACCCTACTTGCCTAGGGGGAATGTCCCTGTACTGACTGTAAGTCGCTCTGGATAAGAGTGTCTGCTAAATGACAAAATGTAATGTAAATGTGAGAGTAAAAATTGACATAACTCAAACGTATACATTCTGTAAAGGATAGTCAGCCTTCCAAAAACAGCAAAGGGGGCACATGCTCAACTCTTAAGTAACTTAAATGCAGAGACACTTTGACAGGTCGAAATACAAAGTTGCCCCTTAATATCTCAACATTTAATCTCCACATAGTATAGAATGAAATTGTACTTCCCAGCTATAAACTACATTAATATACAGAGTAAGGTCCAAAAGTCTGAAACCACATTTAACATAATGGGGGATTTGAAGACGGAGAGAGCCAAGTGTGAGTAGAGGTCCAGACTTTTGGACCCTCCTGTATATCTAGACATGGTCACACACATGTTGCATCCACTGGCAGTCTGAAAGACAACTGGGCCTCCAGCAGCACAGCCAGACAGATCATAGTAGTTCCACTCTCTTCTGCTCTCCTCCCTCTGACCAAGCCCAGGCTGGACTTGTGATGTCATGTCCGAGGGCCCAGCATTAGTGTGCAGTTTCTCAGGACCACCTCACCCACGGGATGGGAGACGGTTCATTGGGGTGGGTGAGTCATCCTTGTGGTGTCATCGTCCCATCTGGACTCTTATTTTGAAGGTCTGTATGTGTCTCATTCCTGTCATCATGCTCCTAAAGAGTTACAGGAAAGTATCCTTAAACTGTCTGGCTTCATGACTAAGAGCCTGGAGGCAGATGGCTTGTTTGAATGCAGTTTGGCAAAGGGGAATAGAGGTGTATTTGGGAGAGGAGTGTCTAAACTGTTCCAGTGGTGTAATTATCACTGAAGATGTCTGTCTTTGTCAGTGTGATGCTGACTTGCACATTGTGTGGTGTGTGCTTGCACATTGTCTTTTTATTTTTTAATCTATATCAAAATAACCTAGAACTATCTTAAAAGAACCCCCTGAGCATATGGAGGAAGTCTAGCACTATGAGTTCATATCATTTCACAGGTCCAGAGGGGATTACAGCCATAGCTATCTACTCAAGCACTTCCATCCAGTAGCTTTCCAGCTCTTAGTTTTACTATTGTACAATCCACGAGGTTCAAAGAGGTTTCCCATCAAGGTGCCTGTCACTATTGACTGTTTGCAATCTCTTTCTTCAGGTGCCCAAGCAAGCCATCGCTCTCCCTTTCAGTATTGAACTGTGAGAGTCTTTGCATCACAGGTTCATCTGTAATAAAATACCAAGCAGAGTCCTGATGAAATATTGTTACAAGATGGGCAAAACCCACGTAATGCATTTGTCTTTTTGAAAGCTGCAATTCTTCAAATGGCAGTAAGGCTGCAGTTGGAGAAGAAAGCTATTCCACCTCTGTGTGCAGTGACAAAGTGGTGTGAATATGTCAATAACACAAACTGGCCTTTTGCTGCTGCACTTGACTTCCTGGTTGGTTTGGATTGAGAAAGCTTGAAACTGCGTCAGGTGACTGATGGAGGAACCTGTTTTCTAATGACAGTAATGGCTTGACTTGAGGAACGGTGCTAGGAGATGGATGTTAATGGTATTTTGTGTTTCCAGAGCTGAAAAATAGCTTAATTTAATGACATCGCCGAGTATACAACACTATTTATTCCCAGTGAAAATTAACTGTCTCTCTTCCTCTTTTTGGTGTAGTGTGTGGCCTACATTTTACTGGAACATGGTCAGACCAGGTTTCCCCTGGAGAATAGCATGTTGTTGGCCAGGAAATGCTGCTTTTTGATCTCCTTCAGCCTTCTCATGCTCAGGAGCTTACCAACTCTAAACGCTTGACCTGGTTTTCGGGTCATTGTAAACAAGAAGTATGTTTGGATCACGTGCATCTTGGTTGGGGTGGATTATTATTTTCACACCTTGATAAAGCAACCACGGTTCGTCATCAGTACTGTCTCACTATTGACAAAAACATTATTGTTTTTAATCTCACTGTTTCTCCACCTCTCCTATCCCTCCCTCCTTTTGATGCACTGTATCTCTCTCTGCTCCCCTTCTTCTATCCCTCACCTCCGTTCTCTAACACTTGCCTCATCTCCATATTTTGTCCACACCTTTCTCCTTAACTGTTTCTCTCCCTCCCTCCCCATCTTTATTGCTCTCCCACTTTCTCTTTCCTTCTCACTGTAATTTCCTCTCTCCCTCATTCTCTATCTCCTCTCTGTCTCTCTCCTTCTCTCCCCCTCCCCCAGTCGGGACAGTTCAGCGAGGACATGATTCCCACAGTGGGCTTCAACATGAGGAAGATCACCAAGGGCAACGTCACTATTAAGGTGAGTGCTGCCGGGCGTGCTGGTGCCGGGATGAGGGGAGGGTGTGGTTTCCATCCAAGGCCCCGTGGCCCTCGTCTGTGACGGGCGGCTGGCCCTCCTCATGGTGTCCGTGGGGATGCAAACCTGTGGTCTCTGTCCTTGATTGAAGGGCCTTTAATGTTTATCTGTCTGCTGTGGGATTTGAGTAATGAAACATTGGTGGAAGAAGCAAGAGGTATGTGTACATGGGTTCACATGTGTGTGTTTTCCATTTGTGCAGGACTATAAGTGTGTGTACATGTGCTAGATGTGTGTGTTTTCTATTTCTGCAGGAGTGTGTGTGTACAGGTGTGTACAGGTGTGTACGTGGGCTAAATGTGTTTTGTATTTCTGCAGCTGTGGGATATCGGAGGCCAGCCTCGATTCCGTAGCATGTGGGAGAGGTACTGTCGAGGAGTCAGTGCAATAGTGTAAGTACACACACACGTACACACATACACACACACCTCTGTGACCACTAACCATACATCTAATCTACAAAATGATGTATACCCCATGTACTATTTATTCACTGTTCACTTATTCACTGTTTTGATGCTGTTCGCTCTCTTCTCTCTCCCCTGCTCAGCTACATGGTGGACGCAGCAGATCAGGAGAAGATCGAAGCCTCCAAGAATGAGCTGCACAACCTCCTAGACAAGCCCCAGCTCCAGGGCATCCCCGTGAGTGGACAACCCCTGGATCATGCTCTAATATTGACCTAACAAGACAAATATGCTCCATGTTGACTGTTGTGATGAAATGATTGTACTGTATTTTCAGTATTTGCAAAGTTGCTGTAGCTGTGTGGATAGAGTCCCCTTTGGTGTGTCAGTTGAATCGTTTTAGACTTTAGACTATCAGTGTTCTACACTGTTAATCTTGTTGCCAGATATAGACCTACATACATATGGATATCACAGTGCGTATGGTTAAATAGTGGCCCTCACAGTCTCTTAGTGGTTATATGCTGCTGGTCAGGAGGCCGTGTAGCATACAAGACACCAGCTAGCAGCTGTGTAGCATACAAGACACCAGCTAGCAGCCATGTAGCATACAAGACATCAGCTAGCAGCCCTGTAGCAACACTTGTGTCACATACCAAGACATCAGCTAACAGCCCTGTAGCATACAAGACACCAGCTAGCAGCCCTGTAGCATACAAGACACCAGCTAGTACCCGTGTAGCATACAAGACACCAGCTAGCAGCCACGTAGCATACAAGACACCAGCTAGTAGCAGTCTTCTGTTGTCGCCTCTCCTAGCTGTCACGGAGGCTCATTCTAACATGAAGATGATCCACGCTGTGACAGTGGTGTGGCAGCTGTCTTGTCCTTACACACACACAGACTCTTCAGCACAGACATGAATAATGAATGTGTGTCTGAGTGATGACCGTAGAAGAGGGGTTCTGATTTATCGACGGGGAGAGAGAAAAGAAGAAAGGGGGGGTAAGGGGGTAGGAAAAGAGTGTAGGGTATGACAAAAAAAGGAAAAAACGCAGGAAAACTCTGAGGGAAAGGAATGAATGGTGGAGGAGGAAGGAGAGGGAAGGAATGAACAGGGGAGGAATTAATGGGGGAGGAGGATGGAGAGGGGGAGGAAAGAATGGGATAGGAGGAAGGAGAGAGGAATGAATGGGGGAGGAAGGAGAATGACTATTTGCAAATGACTGCAGATGTGCAAGCCCCTCCAAGCCTAAAGCGAAGGGAGGGGGAGGGAGGGGGAGAGGGGGGGAGGGAGGGGGGGAGGGGGAGAGATGTGTCGGACATGTATCGACAGGGGAAACCATTTGAAGGACACACGAGTGAAATCTATACAGGATGTATAGCTTACCAAGGGAGAGGGAGGCGAAGGTGGAAGGAAGGGGGGGTTGAAGACGTTTTGATCACCTGCTGATACCTCGACATGACTGAGAAGCAACACCGTAACGTCAGGTTGACTCATGGCTCTGTCAGATGTGTTCTCCATAAGCGTTTGTTCAAAGTAATTTATTTGTCATTGTCACAAAAACAACGAGACAGTAGAGGCAGCAACAGACAGCTAAAAACGTAAGTTTCTGTGGACATTAACTGCCAGAGCTAAATAATAATAAATAACAATTAATAAATAGCTAGATAAATATCCCTGAGTAAATTAAAAAAGAAAGAAAGAAATATATATATATATACATTGAGGTGCATCAATAATTGCAGGGTAGAGTGTTAAGAGTGCAGTCCATGGAGGCGGGGCCAGTGGGTGGGAGGTGGGTGGTTTTAGGTAAGCTGTTGAGAAGCCTTATTGCACAAGGATAGAAGCTCTTTGCCATTCTGGAGGTGCGCGCTTTTGTCGATCTGAACCTTTTCTCTGACGGGAGTAATGGGAACAGATAATGGGCAGGGTGGGAAGGGTCCGTGAGGATGTGATTTGAACGCTGCAGGCATCGGGAGGAGGAGATGGAATAGATGTTGGGCAGCTCTGCCCTGATGATCCTTCCCGCTGTGTTAATCAGCCTCTGGATTGTTCAGATGTTCAGTGCCTCTAGGTATATTTAGCTCTGAAGCAAATTGGACACTGAAAACAAGATCTATGAGGTCAAAGAGCAAACTCACTAAATTAAACAGTATTCAGATCCATTCATCATGAAACATCTAGGATTTACAGTATCTATGCATACATAGTGCCCCCCCCCCCCAATTTCAAGTACAGTAATTGGGCCGAGTAATATAATATTAAGTGAAATTGTCATATTTTATTTTGATTCATTCAAGTTGGATATGCTTCACAAGCAATACCTGAACTCAGACCCGACAGATCACCCAACTCCTGTGGAATACTTAGTTGACTAAGAATGAACTAAGCGTCAACCTATCACAACCACAGCTGAGTTGAATGGTGGGTAGGCTGTAAAAGTAGGCAGGTGTGTGTGTGTTTGTGTGAGAACAGTCCATGTAGACCCAGAAGCCGCCCCTGTCCTGTCCAACAACAGGTGGATTTGGGGATTTGGGATTAGTGAGGTTGGGAGCCTTTTGAAACTAAACCAAGATGGATAAACAGGGTTCGGCCATACTCCCCCACACTCATCCACTCTCATTAGCCTGGTTTGGTAGCTCTAATAGGTGAGAAGCCTGTTAGCGCAGGCATGCAGAGAGAGCTGCAGTTCCAGCTCTCTTTAGTAACATTAAACCTCATTTAGCTTTGTATCAGTGCCTGTGTCTCTAATAATGTCAGGAATCTCTGTGTCTGTTTGTGTACGTATTAGAATGGGTTTAGTTTCCCACGATCATCTCAAGAACCGGGCACTCTGCAAAGTTCATACTTTGCATGTGTCCTCTTTATAACCCAACGGAGTGCAGTGCCGCAATTTACGATGTTTGGATGAGCATTTCGATATTTCCCAAAAATGATTTTCAGCCAGTTTGCCTTGCTGTCTTCGCGCTGGACTCAGCCATCTTGAGTTGACTGAACTGCATTAAGCTAGCTCTGGCAAGCCGAAAGTATATAGCGAGCTGAAAACAATCATAAGACATTAACTATACACTTTCAATACAGATCAGTGAATTTTGTCCATACATTTTTTTTTATCGGTTTACTGATGTAAAAACTGGCTACACATTGCAAATGTGTTACAACATTATAATCACCAGCTGCATCACGGACATGGGCACTATTCTTGACGCATGGGTATAGCGATCCACAAACAGGAATACGACAGGAACAATGTTTGTACAAATGTAGTCTCCTTGGTCACTTGTCGTATTTTTTTTGAGTATTTTACAGCATTGCATAGCACAAGGGAAAACATACAAACGTTAATGTAAACATAGCAAACAGCCCTAAGGCAGAACTGTACATGCAAGAGCTATATGGTGAATTTGACCTACAATCATGACAACTGGCTCAACCATTGTGCATGTAATGACTTCTGTTATGAACTAAATGTCTAGATGTTTGTGGTGGTAAGACAATTTAACAGAGAACCAATATAATACAATTTGATCAACATAACATAAGCAATTGATAACGTGGGAAACAGCAGACAAATTAAGGCTACATAATAATTTGCATGAATGTACTAGAGCATTGGCAACTTGTTTAAAATAATGAGAAATGGCCTTTATGATGTGCATAAGTGACTAGAATAGCTTATCTGAGAAATATAGGTACCCAAAGCACTGAGAGGAACCGTCATCACCAGCTGCATCACAGGCACTTCACTATCTATCTATAATTCTAGAAATCTGTGTCACCAACTTCAACACTGTGCACTAGTTTACACAATTAAGGCTTATTTGGTAGAGTAAGTAGCTAAATTCCAGACAAAATAGGATGACAGAATTCATATAAAATATGACAGATGATAACATTGAATTAAATGTTAAATTTAGTATGTGGGCGATGCTGCGACGTAGGGGTTTCATAGCACCGACCAGTTCCTGATCGGTGCTTCTGTCCCCCAGGTGCTGGTGTTGGGGAACAAGAGAGACATTCCAGGTGCCTTGGATGAGAAGGAGCTCATCGAGAGGATGTAAGCACAGTCTTCTGGGGTTTTCAGAATGAAAAGCATGTCTGGAACATCAAATATGAGATCATATCTTCCTGTTTTTGGGTGGCATATTTTGAGCAGAGATGACATGGAATTACTTATTGACTTTAACTTAGTTTTAATGTAAACCAATCCATGGCCTAGCTGATGTTTTTTTTATGTCCAAAACCACACCAGTTAGCATTTTTATTATTATTTTGTTTCCTAAACAAAAAGTCTCATACATTTTTTGTATTTGATGTTAAGGAGTTGTTTCTGCTTGTATGTTAAATAGTCTTTATACTGAAGTTACTGTGATTAATCTACTCACTCTACCCCCACATCCATTTGTCTCTCCTTCTCTCTCTCCTTTTCTCTCTCTACTTCCTCTTGTTTCTCCTCACAGGAATTTGTCAGCCATTCAGGACAGAGAGATCTGCTGTTACTCTATCTCCTGCAAGGAAAAAGACAACATTGGTAAATATGTCTGGCTACACAGAACAGAATTACAAATCTTTGTCATACTTACATACTACTACTTAAATACCAACGCTACTTACATTTTTGCAAACAACAGTATCATTTAAATAGCATAATTCTGTGTGTGTCCCCAGATATCACACTACAGTGGCTGATCCAGCATTCTAGAACCAGGAGGACATGAGGCCTGAATCCCCCTCCTGCTCCTCTCCCTCTATCCCTTCCTCCTCCTCCTCCTCTCCCTCTATCCCTTCCCCCTCCTGCTCCTCTCCCTCTATCCCTTCCTCCTCCTCCTCCTCTCCCTCTATCCCTTCCTCCTCCTCCTCCTCTCCCTCCCTTCCTCCCACGGCCACCACCCCAAGACAAACGGTGTCCTCCTATCCTCTCCTCACATCCTCCCATCCTTTACCTCCTCTGACCCCTCCCTGTCCTCTCTTTCTCTCCTTCCTGCATTTCCTCCTCCTCCCTCTGAACACTCCTCTCCTCTACTTCCTCCCTGGTCCCCCAGCTCCTATGCCAGTTTGTATTTACCTCCGTGGTTTTGGATGGGTGGAAGAAGTCATACAGTTTTGCTGACAGCCATGAAGTTTTTCCATATCTGTTCAAACAGAATGAGGAGGAGCCAGTGGACCCCCCCCCCTCCCTTCTTATCCTCCGCCCCAAGCAATGGATTCCATTCTTGTAAAGATTGTGAGATATTATGATTTGCACTGTTTGAATTGTTTTTGTTTTATATCTACGCTTTTTTTTACGCCATGTACTTAAAGACTGGATAAAGCTGGCTTCTGACAGCGATCCAGACTCCTCTTCATTCTCCTGGGTCCTGCTTTAATACGGCAGGCACTGGTACTGATACAAGCAGCATCAGCTTAACTGCTGGTGGGGGCCTAATGTGTGTTCAAACGTTGACATTTTCAAACTGCTGTGTTGACTTAGAACACCAATATTTGTCACTTTATTTAAATGAGAGCAATGTAATAAAAGTTGACACATTGTAAAACTAGATTTTGCTGGGCAGACATGTATTATATAACTATTCCTCTCAAGTTTATTAGTAACTAAACAACCAACACATGATTCATGATTCATTAAAAGCAAACGTTTCCTCTCACAAGCTCCTTTTTACAACAACAAATCTAGTCAGTTATTAAGACTGAAGGATTTTCTAAGGATCCATTAATGTTCTATTAAAAAGCTAAATGAATGCTGTATTGTTGTATTTGAACCAGACAATGCAATATAAAAATCATACTGAAAACATAGCACAGATGTAATGAAAAGCACACAATTTATGCCATTTGATGCACCTTTGTCTTGTTTGTGTGTATGCTTTTCTTTGCATTTGAATTTCATGTATCTGTAAGGTGGGAGCTGTTTTGTTTTATATGAATTAATATGAATCATACCAACGTCGTTATAACATTGTCTACCCACGTGTCCACACACGTGGGTAGGATCATCAAAAAACAGTTTGCAGCAGAAACAGGAGTTTGTCGTCACGGTTACGTCATCCTCGTTATGAAGTCAGGGAGGGAATTTAACAGTGGCTTCGAGCGCCGGGCAGTATGTGGAGATTCAGTTGACTCCTTCGAGCGCTGGGCAGTATGTGGATATTCAGTTGACTCCTTCGAGCGCTGGGCAGTATGTGGAGATTCAGTTGACTCCTTCGAGCGCTGGGCAGTATGTGGAGATTCAGTTAACTCCTTCGAGCGCTGGGCAGTATGTGGAGATTCAGTTGACTCCTTCGAGCGCTGGGCATTTTGTGGAGATTCAGTTGACTCCTGGTGCCAGACGAGTGGACTGCACAAACACCCTTTCTGAAGACAGCAGGCCCGCTAGCCCGGCTAGCTAAGGGCTGCCACACGTGCCACGAGAGCCCAATGGAGAACCTCCCTTTCACTCCCAGCCACGTGGGGTCGGATGCAGATCGTTTTCGTCGGAACAATAAGCACGGTTTACTTTCTATGAACACCTGTTAACACGGCCCTCTTCAATGACAATCATGTTGCTGTTATTTTAAGAATATTTAAACATGATAAATAAACCACTCTGGATAAGAGCGTCTGCTAAATGACTAAATGTAAACCATATTCCCACCTAGTAAACATGGTCACTCATTAGTATTAGCATACACATCATGACGTGATATTGATATAAGTAGGCCTAAGGCCGCTTGACAACCTAGAACTAGAAATTACCAACTAATTCAAATGTTAAAAGGCTTACACTAATTGGTAAATCTACCAAAATACCTCTCAACTGACACTTCTAAACTCCAGCTCCAAAGCAGTGGTCACCTGGGTGTGTTCAGGGGAGGGTACTTCAGTACTTCAGTCAGACGCAGTTATATGTCAGAGCGACACATCACTCACACGTTTCTTCAAAGGTTTTTCACCACCAGGGACAAAAAGAGCTTTACCACCAAATAGTCAAAAGTCAAGATCAGTATGACCACGATTGAAGAGTTTAGTCATACATGAACATTAAATAAAGGGGTTTAACTTTCTTTTGTTGTTGTAATATTTACTCTAATCAAGGAATTTGATTAGCGCCTATAGCCCTGCTGTTCTTAGTTGTAACCACCAGAGGGCAGCATATATTTAGGTTTCCCTCTCACGCTTCAAGTGCAGAGGAGCTTGGGAAAAGTATGGGAATTGTTCCTCTCATCTTGAGAACCCCCTCCCACGCCAGGCCTCCGTTCCTCCTTCTCTCTTTGTGTCGCTCTCACACTTTTGTTGTCACACACACCCACACACACACACACACACATGCTGTAGTCCCGCCCATGCAGTGAAGCGACACACAGCCCTCAAGGATAGAAAGAGCTCTAACAGATCAGGAGCTTGTTCTTTGTTCCATCCACAACACCAGTGACTGGTTGGAATCCTGTCTGTCCCCAACTGTTTATTTAATTTGTCATCTTAAAAGTCGTATTAGCCAGAGTTTCCCCCGAGGCCTCCTTCAGATGTCGGTTCTTGACTTTGCTTCACTTAGTCAAGCTTTGCATCAGTGATGGGACTCGATGAATGCAGTATTTGTTAATCACAGAAAGTAAAAGACCTCCGTGTTGACTTGTGAAAGCTTTATTGATGTTTCCCATGTCGACAAAACCGTAAGCCAAACAGCTCACAAAGAGGAAGACCTCCCTGTGGCGCGTTGCTGGTACCAACCATGACTGCAACAAGAACCGCTCTCACAAGCGGTCCCCCACTGGGCTAACTCCGGTCCAGCTCGGTCCCCCGCTGGGCTAACTCCGGTCCAGCTCCTCCCCTACAGAGTCGGAGACAGGCCCGTGACAGACTCAGCTGGGCTGGTTCTGTGCTGCTGACAGGAGGGATGCAAGGCGGCTGAGAGGGCGATGCCCTCCTGGCCTGCTGACCCCAGACGTTCCTGCCCCAGACCCCTGGAGATCTGGAGCTCTCAGAGCCGCTTCTGTTTGCATTCCACACTGGCTGTGAGGCCGTCGGCGTGGTAACGTGTGATGCGGAGGGTTCCTGAGTCTGCTGGGAGCCGATGGGGAACAAGATGGAGCAGCTACCAAAACAGAGAGAGGCTGGGCACAGTGCAGCACATACACACACACACAGTCACGAATGTACACACACACACTAACCCTAACGCTAATACACACACACAGGCCCAAATACAGCCAAGCAGTCACACAAAAACACACAATACAAACACACATACAGGCATTCACACATGCCTATAGTATGAATTAACCCCTAATATCATAAGAGCATATGATGTGGACCCTAAACAAAGGTCTCTCACCTGAGGTGGATTTCCTGGATGCACCCCAGTCATGAGACAGCCTGCTGGCCAGACCCTGGAGACCCAGGGAGAGAGACCAGAACCTGGAGATCAGGGAGAGACCAGACCCTGGAGATCAGGGAGAGAGACCAGATCCTGGAGACCCAGGGAGAGAGACCAGACCCTGGAGACCAGGGAGAGACCAGATCCCGGAGACTAGGGAGAGACCAGACCCTGGAGACCAGGGAGAGACCAGATCCTGGAGACCAGGGAGAGACCAGACCCTGGAGACCAGGGAGAGACCAGACCCTGGAGACCCAGGGAGAGAGACCAGACCCTGGAGACCCAGAGAGAGAGACCAGACCCTGGAGACCAGGGAGAGACCAGATCCTGGAGACCAGGGAGAGACCAGACCCTGGAGACCAGGGAGAGACCAGACCATGGAGACCAGGGAGAGACCAGATCCTGGAGACCAGGGAGAGACCAGATCCTGGAGACCCAGGGAGAGAGACCAGACCCTGGAGACCAGGGAGAGACCAGATCCTGGAGACTAGGGAGAGACCAGACCCTGGAGACCAGGGAGAGACCAGATCCTGGAGACCAGGGAGAGACCAGACCCTGGAGACCAGGGAGAGACCAGACCCTGGAGACCCAGGGAGAGAGACCAGACCCTGGAGACCCAGAGAGAGAGACCAGACCCTGGAGACCAGGGAGAGACCAGATCCTGGAGACCAGGGAGAGACCAGACCCTGGAGACCAGGGAGAGACCAGACCATGGAGACCAGGGAGAGACCAGATCCTGGAGACCAGGGAGAGACCAGATCCTGG
This sequence comes from Osmerus mordax, assembly GCF_038355195.1. Lineage (NCBI taxonomy): Eukaryota > Metazoa > Chordata > Actinopteri > Osmeriformes > Osmeridae > Osmerus > Osmerus mordax. The sequence goes on along the minus strand of NC_090050.1, from coordinate 1,225,310 downwards.
AGACCAGGGATAGACCAGACCCTGGAGACCAGGGAGAGACCAGACCCTGGAGACCAGGGAGAAACCAGATCCTGGAGACCAGGGAGAGACCAGACCCTAGAGATCAGGGAGAGACCTGGGCCTTCAAACTCAACTATCAGTCTCCAACTGCTCTGAGATTTTCAAGTCTTTTATTGTCAGATGCACAGAACAACAGAGGGTAAGACTGGGCAGTGAAATTCTTAAGACAAGACAACGCAAAGCAACCTGGCATAACATGACATATAAGTACTCAGAACATAGGTTACACCTATGATAAGCTAACATATAATATAATAAACCTCCTAAATATACAAAATAATAAACAATACAGTATACTAAAATGAGCGAAGCAGGTTCAGGCATGGCACTCAGGCAGCGCGCGTCATATCACCCATTGCCGTGTTCTTAGCCCATAGGCTTAGCTCGATAGGCGGCGCTATAAGTCGTGTGTGGTAGATGTCCTGTAGGGCTGGGAGCTTCCTGCCGATGATGAACTCAGCAGAACGGACCACACTACGTAGGGCCTTGCTGATGTTCACCCCGAGGAACCTGAAGCAGCTGACCTTTTCCACTTTGGATCCGTTGATGTGTAGGGGTGCATGCTCCTCCTCCTGCCGCCTCCTATAGTCCACAGTCATCTCCTTAGTCTTGCTTTCGTTGAGAGAGAGGTTATTGTCCTGACAGGATGATGTCAGGGTATCAACCTCCTCTCTGTAGGCTGACTCGTCACTGTCAGAGATGAGGCCCACGATGGTTGTGTCGTCAGCAAACTAAACAAAGAGGTTGGAACTGTGAGTTGCCGCACAGTCATGAGAGAACAAGGAGACCAGGAGAGGGCTGAGCACACAGCCCTGGGGGGTGCCTGTGTTGGTGATCAGTGTGGATGAGGTGCGGTCACCGATTCTCACCACCTGTAGCCTCCCCGTCAGGATATGGATATCATGGATATCAGTCTGGCTGACTGAACACAGACTAGCAATGAGATTGATTGGTCATTGGTCAAACTGGTCATTTCCAGTTGATTTAGTTCCGTAAAGACAGTCCAATGTAATTCAAGCTCAGTAACTATGGCAACTTATGCTGCAAAACTAGCCTGGTCCGGGGCAGGCTAACTGTCAGGCTTAGCCTGTGTTGTTGCTTAAACAGACGTTCCTGTAACACTGACCTGACGAGGAAGAGATGATTTACCATGGACCTTGTGGCTATGAAGCCATATTTTACTTTATTAACCACTATCAGTTAAAAATGTAGCCCTACATTTATAGAAATGTACTTACACTATACATACATTATACAATGATGAACAATGATTTCAGAATGATACAAACCTAAATAGCCTACGTTCTACTTATATGGTAGTTTGTGATATGAGTTTGCTAAATAAAATGTGTCTCATCCCTAAATTATCCCAATAGAATGATCATAGTTACATAAATAGTTAACAGTACAATTGCGAAAACAAACCAAAATCCATGCCTCTATCTTCTATTTTCCCAATACATTAACCAAGTTATTGGTTAAGTGTCAACAAAGTAAACTTAGATGTGTTAAGTGGGTGTATGTTTTTTTAAATCAATGGAGTAAAGGTCTATGAAAAAGGACAACCTACATTTCAATCAGGAGAGACCTGGGATGAGTGAAAGAAGTTTATTACAGACTAATAAATGTCCTATGGTGTTTGGAGCTTGAACCCCACGGGGAATTATATAGATCAACGGGCGCCTGTCCAACGCCCGAAGAAGAATCCCCCACGGAGTCCAGACACTGCTGGCGGTGGCGGCAGCCGACGACCAATCGAGCCGAAGACTGAGACAGGAACCGGGCGGCGACGGGGTGGTGGAGGGTCGCGCACTTGATAGCATGAACAAACTACACAGGGAGAGACTCATATTTAAAGGCACGGATCATGTGACGCCATTAATTGATAGGCGGGAGCGCTAATCGACCTGAACCACAGTGACCGCCCGACCAGAGAACGGGGGAAGGTAGGGCGTTCTTAGCGGGGGGAATGAGTAGTGTACGCTACGATTAAGCCCGAGTGCAGAGATCGGTCTTGCCTGACTGAACTTGCGCAAGCTTCATATGGTTCATATGGGGGGGGGGGCTTGAGCCCCTAATGTTTTATGTTAAATTTAGGTTGTCATTTTCGACAAACATAAAAATCCAATGTAATGTTTATATTACATAATGCTCAAAAAACTATTTTGGGCTACACTGTATGTAATAAAAGGAGGTTAAGCCCCTTATGTTGACAACGCCTGAAGGAGCTGTCATAGTACTCAGTTTACAGAGAACTACTCTCAGGGAGAGGTCACGTGGCCTGAACATTGCTTTCTGCAATGGTGGATCCATATGATCCATGTTCTACCTCTTGGGCTGCTTAGGAATAGGGTGCACCCACAATTATCTTGACTACTTGAATCTGGCTTGAATTAGTCAGATTGCTTGAACTATAATTGGCCTTTATGGAACCTCTTTAGCCCCAACTGATTTGTAAGGATAATTCAAGTCAGGTTTGGGACTTTAATCCAAGAGTTTTGGAGCAGGCTTTATGGAACAGGCCCCAGGTTCTGTTTGAAGTTTAATTCAAAATAATAATACAAAAATAATCACTGCCATGCTTTTTCTGACTGTGTTCCTGACAAAAAATCAGCTTTTCCTTGCTGCTCTGTGGTCTGAAAACTGATTAGCCATTGTTGAAATCTTCTTCAGAGTGTCTCCACTCAACCTGTTGAAGAGCTCAAAGTGGCCATTCCAGAATGTTCATCCAAGTGTTTTCCAAAGGCTGGGACCTGGCTAAAAACCTGTTTACTTAACAGCTTACAAGAAAGCAACCCCACGTTTCATGTGGGTCACCTCACAAATACACTGTTTCCACTGTCCTCCTAGTCTGCATCAAGGGACTAGGTTCTGGCACATGAACCTACTTAAGGAGACTCTTCAACTTTAAAAGTACTTCATTAGCAACGGAGTACAACGGCTGGCAAGAACAAACAAGTTTAGTGAAAGGAAAAAGAGAACGAGAGAGATGGAGTCTCTCATCTTAATTAACCTTTTTCAAAGATGTCCCCTCCTGCAAGTGCAACAAGCATATGGAGGGCTGGACAGGAGGGTGAGACAAAGGGCTGGACAGGAGGGTGAGACAGAGGGCCGGACAGGAGGGTGAGACAGAGGGCCGGACAAGAGGGTGAGACAGAGGGCCGGACAGGAGGGTGAGACAGAGGGCCGGACAGGAGGGTGAGACAGAGGGCCGGACAAGAGGGTGAGACAGAGGGCCGGACAAGGAGGGTGAGACAGAGGGCTGGACAGGAGGGTGAGACAGAGGGCCGGACAAGAGGGTGAAACAGACGGCTGGACAGAAGGAGGGTGAGACAGAGGGCTGGACAGAAGGAGGGTGAGACAGAGGGCTGGACAGGAGGGTGAGACAGAGGGCTGGACAGGAGGGGTGAGACAGAGGGATGGACAGGAGGGTGAGACAGAGGGCTGGGAAGGAGGGTGAGACAGAGGGCTGGACAGGAGGGTGAGACAGAGGGCTGGACAGAAAGAGGGGTGAGACAGAGGGCTGGACAGGAGGGTGAGACAGAGGGCTGGACAGAAGGGTGAGACAGAGGGCTGGACAGGAGGGTGAGACAGAGGGCTGGACAGAAGGAGGGTGAGACAGAGGGCTGGACAGAAGGAGGGTGAGACAGAGGGCTGGACAGAAGGATGGTGAGACAGAGGGCTGGACATAAGGAGGGTGAGACAGAGGGCCGGACAGGAGGGTGAGACAGAGGGCCGGACAGGAGGGTGAGACAGAGGGCCGGACAAGAGGGTGAGACAGACGGCTGGACAGAAGGAGGGTGAGACAGAGGGCTGGACAGAAGGAGGGTGAGACAGACGGCTGGACAGAAGGAGGGTGAGACAGAGGGCTGGACAGGAGGGGTGAGACAGAGGGCCGGAAAGGAGGGTGAGACAGAGGGCTGGACAGGAGGGGTGAGACAGAGGGCCGGAAAGGAGGGTGAGACAGAGGGCTGGACAGAAGGAAGGGTGAGACAGAGGGCTGGACAGAAGGAGGGGTGAGACAGAGGGATGGACAAGAGGGGTGAGACAGAGGGATGGACAGGAGGGTGAGACAGAGGGCTGGACAGGAGGGTGAGACAGAGGGCTGGACAGGAGGGTGAGACAGAGGGCTGGACAGGCGGGTGAGACAGAGGGCTGGACAGGAGGGTGAGACAGAGGGCTGGACAGAAGGAGGGGTGAGACAGAGGGATGGACAAGAGGGGTGAGACAGAGGGATGGACAGGAGGGTGAGACAGAGGGCTGGACAGGAGGGTGAGACAGAGGGCTGGACAGGAGGGTGAGACAGAGGGCTGAACACAAGGAGGGGTGAAACAGAGCGCTGGACAGAACGGTGATATAGAGGGCTGGACAGAAGGAGGGGTGAGACAGAGGGCCGGACAGGAGGATGTGACAGAGGGCTGGACAGGAGGGTGAGACAGAGGGCTGGACAGGAGGGTAAGAGAGTTAGAGGTGGTGCAGGTGGGGGAGGAGTGTCTGGCTTCACAGAGCAGCTGACAGAACCCCGCAGCCCCACCCAACACCCCCACCCCCTGCACATGTTGCCACAGCAACCACCAGAGAAACCAAGGGGGTTTTGGGAAAGTGCAGCCGGGTTGTTTTGATCACTGTGCCCCCAACCCCCCCATTCCTCCACCCCAACTTCACTTCTTTCTTTTGGCCGACCAATGGGGGGGGGGGGGCTCAAATGTGACTGTAGCTTGGCAACTGAGTTGGTGGCCAGCTATTGATATGCGGCAAGGGGGCTTTGGCTGGGGTGGGGGAAGGGGAGGGCAGCTAGGGACAATGCTGGCCTTATGAGAGCTGTTCCCCTCATTCCTTTCTCCAGGCCCAGGCACAACTAAGTGGGAGGACAAATATTTCAGCTCAGGGAGCTGGGACGCATCACACAGGACAGATGCAGCTGGGAGAAGAAGCCCCGCTGTCTCTCTGTGAGAGAGGAACACATGGTGGGAGTGTGTACGTGTGTGGGAGAGACCGAGTGAGCGGGAGAGACTGAGGTCGTTTGTAACAGTCTGTGTGTCCGTGAGTGTGTGTGTCTGTGTAAATGTGTGAGGGAGTGTGTGTGCGTGCAGACATAGTAGCCTGTTTAACCTCATACTGAAGTGCTCATGCAGGGAATGTTTTCCCTCAGCGATGATCTCTTCGACCAGAAAACATGACAACATTCTCAGTCAGCCTCAGAGTTTATTGGGTAGAGAACTGAGTAACAAAAATTACCAAAAATATACTATCTATATTACATCTCTACTAAATATAGTATGTTATTTTGAATTCACAGGTAGCGACATATATTCACAATGCCAGGGTACTTACCATTGCCAGGTGTAATATCATATTTGAGTAATATTAGCATTTACACAGTTTGTGAGAAAATTGTTTTTCAGTTTAGATTTTCCTATGACATGAAGGTGAGGGGGTATCTCTTCGTATATGTATATTGGATTGAGACAAAGTTGTAAACAGTTTTTCAAACTCACATCTTGTGTAAAGTAAAGTAACAAGCTTTTCCAGTTCATATTAACATTCTTCTTACATAATTTGTTTCAAAGTTTCAAAGGTTTATAAACTTTGTTGTTGAATACTGGTTCGAAATGCATTGGCTGTAACCTCGCTACATGATATGTGAAAATAGTATGTTTAGTAGATGTTAGAAATCTTACAAAAGAGAAATAGCTACCATAGTTTTCTAGTGGTCTGACCTCCCTGTCTGCTAGGCTACAGAAAGCCGTCTTAGAACTGAAAAACAAGAAATAGACTGACACAGTCCCGTATCTGATGTTGTTTCAAGACTGAAATGGTTTTGTGGGTCTTGAAGGACAAAAGATTGAGAAACGCCACACCCAGACAATTAATATTATTCCCACATCCATTAAAAACTGATACATTCATGAGGGTTAACTCCAACATGAATTGAGTTGTTTAAGCGAAAGTCTTTTGATTGAGTTGAGTTCACTGATTAAACCCCAACAGAACATTGACTGTAAACTGAATCACCAGTGATGAATATTATGACAAACTTTGACGCCGTGTGTCACTGGTTCACATTCCTTGGGTTCTGGAAGATTCCTTGAAGGCATGCGGAAAGAGAACAGTCAGCCCACAGTACAGTCCCTTTGACTTCTTCAACTCTGCTTAAATGACCCACAGCTGGCCAACATAATTGTTTTCTTTTTTTCATAAAAACTCATACAAAAAAGTCAGTGACCTTTCAAAACTAGTGGTTGATCAAAGTTTTGAGCTCAGCTTTCCTCGTATTCAGCGACAAATGTACAGTTTTGATTGACATATCTACATACATTTCAAAGCCAAACCAAACAGAACAAACCAAAGTCATAGAAGAGAGTGTTCATTCACTGCAAGTCTGTAACCCTAACTACTGAACATCGTCTCTCTAGAAAAGACTTGGGCCCAAAACGTCCAGCAGGCTGCCTCTCTATGTGGACCCGGTCCATCCAGTGTGGCCTGAAGATGGAGGAGCAGGGCAGCTTCCTGACTGTGTCCCCAGCTGAGCTGCCCTCGGCTGGGGCCGAGCTAGAGGCCTTTGGCCTCAGCAGGGAGTACCGATAGCCAGCACAGAGGACGCGTCCTTCGCCTTGTCAAAGTAGATCGTTGGTGAAGTCCCAGACACGATCTTCAGCTTGTCTTTCTTGGGGGAGGGAGTGGAGGGGGAGAGGGGGGAGAGGGATGGGGGGGAGAGGGACGAGGGGGAGGAGAGAGCGGAGGCAGAGGTGGAGGGGGCCGTGGCGGAGGTGGAGGAGGAGGCGTCTGGGAGACACTCGTCGCAGCAGCAGCAGCAGCAGTCCATGAAGGCCCGGCCGAGCGAGCGGCACAGACACAGCAGAACCACCGGCGTCGCCGAGCAACGCACAAACAGCAGGAACTGGCCAATCAGAGCCAGGAGGGCCTCGGTGGCCGTGGAGACAGGGGCGGAGAGGTACGCCAGGACGATGCTGCAGGCGTTCTCGGGCAGGTTACAGCCGGCGTAGATGGCGGCTAGCGCCACCACAGTGGAGCTCAAACGCTGCTCCCAGCGGACACGCTGCTTGTTCTTCAGGGAAGACGAGGAGGACGAGGAGGAAGAGGAGGAGCGACTGCCGGCTGTGCCGCCGGAGCCGGCTCCTCTCCGCAGCGCCTCCTGCGCCGCCACGTGCCTCGTCACCAACTGGCAAGCCAGCGTGAACAACAAGGGTAAGCAGAAGTAGCAACCAAAGTACCACCACATGCGCGCCTCGTGGTAGGTTAGCACCAGGGAGTACACCGACTCCGGCAGGTCCAAGGAGGGCCTGCGGACACACATGTCCACCAGGGGGCCCCCCGGCTGGGGCTGCTGCACGCCCCCAAGAGGACCTCCGTCCCTGGAGGCCCTCAGCCCAGCGAGGGCCCCCAGACGGGGGGTGGTGTCGCGGGCGGAGGGCAGGGTGCTGAGGGTCTCCTGGCTGAGCTGCCAGAGCAGGAGCTCGGGCGCGGCCAGCAGCATGGAGCCCAGCCACACCACGGCCAGCTTGGCCAGGATGGACTGGCAGGGCTCCACGCGCGGACCGGCGCGGAGGGGCGGGGCGGCCGTGACGGCATGGAAACGGTCGATGCTCAGGGCGCACAGGCTGAAGGTGGCCACGCCCAGAGAGGTGACCTTGACAGGGGTGAGGAGAAGGGCAAAAGGAGAACAGGTAGGGAGGGAGGTTATGGGAGGTATAGAGGTAGGAAAAAGAGTGCAGGGAGGATGGAGAATGGAGAGAAGGGGTGAATCATTTTAATAAAAGACCAGACAGTAGTTAGAGGAGAAGGGACATATGAAATAAATCATCAGAGATTATTCTACCAAAAGAAACATTGATACACTGTAAATCCCGCAGAAGTACAGTTGCCCATACAGTACGAACTGTCTGACCTCAAATGACTCCTGCAACTATCTCAAGGAAATGTAAGACTGTCATAAAATCCAACTGTATTACTCTGAATTGGCCGAGTAGGCAATCATTATCCAATGTCCAATAGTTAAACGCTTTACTTTACAAAACTTTGTTTACTTTTTCGATAATTTGCCGTGCCGTTATGAAAAAAAACGAATGCCGTAAAATATATGGAAATTTAGCTATTCTTGGGCTTGGTAGAAAGAGAGCACAGCCTATCATTATCGAGGTCACTCTGGCCCCAAATCCCCTCCTCCAGCAAGAGTCTAATGCCATCAATTAGTTAAGCACACCCCTTCAACAATTAAAGTAAGGCGCTCGTTAGCATAACAATGAGCTAACTGCCGAGACACAGTGAGGGGCTGGCAGGCTACTAACTCAGTCTACAGACAACTATATACACAGGCAATGGTGCACATACTGCAATTACTAGCTACTTACACACCCATCCAGTCATTAAGTACAGTTTAAACTTGAAGTATGGCATAGGCCTACTCTGGATAAACAGTGTGTAACTGTAGTATTTCCCAGAATGTAGAAATTGGCTTATTAGGTAATACGCCCAAAGAATTGCTGGAACGTTAGTTATTATGCTATTGTACAATATGTAGTATAGTAATTGTAATATTTACTTAGACTTTTAACTTGTAGTATTCTTTTAATGGTCTGGGTGTTTTTATAAACACCTGCACATGACGCACCTGTCCGAAAGTCCACCTACGGTTTCTGCATAACGTTTGCATTTTTGCTGACAAAGGATCACTTCTCTTACCTCCAAGTACGGCACTAGACGACACGAGAGGTCACCTAGCAACCTTTTCGTGGTGAGTTCGTTGAAGATGACGACGGGCAAGCAGAAGAACAGCACCAGAAAGTCCCAGAAAGCCAAGCTGGCCAGGATGCAGTTCCAAGCGCTCTTCAGGTAATAATTGTGCCACACTATACACATGAGCGCGAGGTTTCCCACTATACCCACGGCGAACAGGATGAGAGCCAGTAGCATGACCGTGTAAGCCCCGTAGGAGCTCTCGGTAACGGGGTAGAGTGGGTTGTGAAGGAGCACAGTTCCTTTGTTAGAGGAGTTTCCCCGGGCCACTAAGTTCACAACACCATCGGAATGATGTGCGCTGTTAGGTGTTGTAAAGTAACCGTCCGGATCATAAGGTCTAGGGTGTCGGTAATTATGAGGAGAATTCTGGTCCCGTTTCTTTGGGCTCCCATCTTTGGCGCCTCGGGGGATTCTTTTGGGGTAGATGTCGAAATTCTGAGATGTGGATTCCTTTATCGTGATAGATTCACCCTGGTGAGGACTCACCCATGCGGCAAAATCCTCTTGGGTCAATTCACCTGCCTCCCGGTTCAACTCTGTGCCTAGGGCGGTCCTCTCCTTACTCAGCGCTGCGTGGCCAGAGACAATTTGACGAGACTCGAAAGTCCTCAAAAATAGCAACAACAAAGTTAAAAGAGGAGTCATTTTCAAAGGTTTTTCCAATATTGCCCTGCAGAAAGCCTACAAAAGTTGATTTAAATGCGCAGACTACGAGTTTAGAAGACTTTCCCAAATGCCAAGCACGGCGATCGTCTACTAAGGAACACGATTTCTATTCGGGCTGGTCAGAACTCGATACAACTGGTGCTGATGAGAAAGTTGGTGTGAATGAAGCGTGTGTCCGTTACTGCTGCTGCCTTCTGGCTGGGCTGGTGGAGAGGACACTTGCGCCACCCCATGGCATCAGTGTGGTAGGCTAGATACTAGGCTATTTGTAGTATCTACTATTTCAAAATGTTAAAGACGTTTTTTTAAGGCATTTCCTGACCATAAATTACATGGGTGACTGTAATGTAAAGCAGGGTTGTACACACGTAAAGACTTAGTAACAAATTATTTTACTCAAGAGTAACTGAATTTAAGCGTGCACATGAGCCACCGTTGTAGACTCTCCTACGTCTCTAATGCACATGCATCATTGTGTTGTTATCAGCGCCTCCTAGTGACGTGCGTATATTAATTGTAATAACTGAAGTCAACATAACCACAATCATATACATTTTTTTCTTAAAAAAAACAAAACCAAAAACAAAATACTTCATTATTTTCATATGAAGAACAATTTAAATAAATGACACCCCTTGTTTGCAAATGTAGGCTACATATATGCTATTACAATTAATTAACTGCTACGCTGACGACACGCAGCTGTACCTGTCGTTCCCCCCCGACCGATCCGGGGATCTCAGCTAGGATTGAGGCCTGCCTCACAGACATCTCCGCCTGGATGACCGAGCACCACCTCCAGCTGAACCTCGCCAAAACAGAACTTCTCATCATCCCGGCTAAACCCTCCATCTCCCACGATCTCTCAATCACCCTGGGATCTGCGACGGTGACCCCTTCATCCATGATTTAGAACGCAGCGGCCCGCCTGGTCTACAATCTACCCAGACGCTCCCATGTTACCCCGCTCCTCATCTCTCTCCACTGGCTACCTATCATGGCCCGTATCAGATTCAAGACCCTGGTATTGACCTTCCGAGCAGTGAACGGGACTGCACCCGTCTACATCAAGTCTCTCCTGCAGCCTTACACCCCCACCCGTCACCTACGGTCTTCTTCAGACAACCGCCTGGTGGTCCCACCGCTCAAGACCACCCTGTCCCAACACAAGCTCTTCTCCTGTCTGGCCCCCCAGTGGTGGAATCAACTCCCCACCTCCATCAGAGACACTGACTGTCTCTCCACCTTCAAGAAAAGGCTCAAGACGCACTTGTTCCGGGAGTACAACGGTACTTAGGAATGGTTTGCTTGACCCGATGTTAGTTTCCTCAAGGATCACAATGACTCTTGCTCAGAGACTTGTTGTTCTTGTGGTTAGTGGTAACTGATTTAAATTTTTTGTACTCGCTGTGATATATTGTTTTTATTATTGTTGCTTGTTTTTTTTTCCACAGGTACACTTGCACTTATAGCAGTTCATGTTGTTTAATTGTAACTTGTTTAACTACATGCTCTTATGGTTCTTCCCTTTGGCACTTACTTTGGTTGTTCACAATGTATGCTTCATGTTTTGGCTACTCGCAGTGTTTTGTGGCTATCTTGTTGTTATTATCAGTGACCTATGCACTTTGTAAAGCTCTCTCTTGGAAGTCGCTTTGGATAAAAGCGTCTGCTAAATGAATAAATGTAAATGTAAATTAATTTACACTTAAACATGAAGAACCAATTTCAACAACCATCCATTGTTTTCATGATAAAGAAAATAAACCACCAAACATCCAGTCAGGGGAATAAACACAACCCATATTGACTCATCCCAAATGGAACATCAGAATTCTCCTTCTTGCCCATGTACTTCCCAGAAACCCAGATGTTTATGACATCATGACATGAAAATGTTTGTTTCCAAGTCCCCCTGAGGCACACAGAACCTATTACATAACCTGCTGAGTTCATGCCCAGTGTTAATGTTTGTTTAACCAAGATTCCACTGTGTGGCTCTAAGACAGACAACATCCCTGCCTCTGAGGAGTCAGACGACATATTTATAGATAGAGAGATGGAGAAATAGCTAGATGGAGAGATAGAGAGACATAGACAGATAGATTATAAAGATGGTTGGGGAGACTGAGGGATCACATGTTCCATATCCTGGTCTGAGAGCCAAGGAATGTTGTTCATCTTATTTGCGAAGCCAGGAGGAAGTAAAAGGAGTGTTTTCCATCTCTGAGATCACTTACACACATACACACACACATACACACACACACACATACACACACATACACACACACACACACACACACACACACACACACACCTACACACACACACATACACACACATACACACACACACACATACACACACATACACACATACACACACACACACACACACACATACAGATACATCCCCCCCCCCCCCCACACACACACACACACACACAAACATCCAGACCTGATCCAAGCATTCAGGGGCTATTTGGGTTCATACAGGTATTGTAAGATTAGGTCAGGCCTGGTCTCACCAAACACCTGTACCTAAAAAAGTAAAGCAGCATACTACCAAACATGGACCATTCTTACTGTTCTGGAACGACTTGAGTCTTTCTACAGCAGGTCTTCTGTTACAGGAGACAGGAACAGTTGAGCATGGCGATGTGAGTGAAGCAACACAGCCCACTGCTGTGTCGTGGTAAAGGTTTTATTTTCTTTACAGGGAGTGCCCTCGTCACCACAGTTTTCCTTTTGTGGAACAACAGGTGCACACACTCCAGTGAAGACACACTCAGTGCACACACACCGCTCACACTCCTTTCCTTTCCAAGACAATTAATGCTGTAGTGCTATTTAAAACACAAACTCTCTATATTCTATGTGCGGACAGACACACCCCTTACGGTGAAGAGGTATGATTAAGACGTTTGACCTGCCTCTTCTTATCAATACTGGCTACATGAGGGCTTTAAACTTTACTTGTTTATGAGACAGACAGACAGACAGACAGACAGACAGACAGACAGACAGACAGACAGACAGGCAGGCAGGCAGGCAGGCAGGCAGGCAGGCAGGCAGAGCGTCAGACAGACAGATAAATAGACAGATAGACAGATAGATAGATATATATGATCTACCCCTAAATAAACAAGTACCATAAAAAAAAAGAAAAGCATTTGGACCATGTTTATTGATAGTACCGGATATTCAAAACAGATACTTTAAAACAAGTATCATTGTAGTATAAACATTTAATTAAAATATAGGAACTCTCAAGAAGTTCATGTCAAAGTGCTACACGCACACAAAACAGGTACCAAACCATGATCCAAGGGAAAAGGACAAGATTGATTCTATAAAAGCCAGAAAAAAACCTAGTTGTTATGGTTTTCATCAATGTGAAATCGTATGATTGTAGTATCATAGATCAAAGCATGAGTTCTGAAGTCTATGATCACATCCTTCCAAGATTTGTCGCACCAAGTGGCAAAGTGATCAATGACTGGGCCATGGCTGGTCTCATCGTGGTGTGGCAGACTCCCAACGGCAGCACAACGGATGTGGTGTTGTGTTTCTCCACTAGATGTCCCCCAGACTCTGTGTTCTCCTTGTTGACTTACAGGAGGATGAGATTCCCGCTCAAACTGCCTCACCTTCATTGCCATGTCTTGGGTTATCTTTCCTGGCCTGATCGTTGCGTTTGTTAACAAGCCTTTAAAGCTTCTGTATTCTGTTTCTACTTGTTGTCTTAGTCGTTCTTCTCAGTCTTGGTCCCAGTTTGTTGATCGTTTTTGTCAGTGTGTTGTTTCGTTTTGGGATTTAAGGTTTGTGCTGCTGCCTTGTGTTTGATAGTGAACTTGAGTTACCTCGCTCATCCGTCTGTGTGTAATCCATGATAACACCTGCATCAAGCGTTGGTTTTCCTGCATGCATTTGTTTGTTTAGGAATGCAGTCGAGGAACTTGTAATACTACAGGTAAATCCAGCTCTGAAAACTATCGTTTTGGCAGCTTCTCCACACATTTTCTTGTCTTGTGATGCCTCAACTGGCTGCCAGAAACTGACAATCAAAGGATGTGGTGAGATGTGGCAGTGAGCAGAGGGTCTACTGGACCTGGGGAGCATGCAGAAGCAAGCGAAACTGGGCCTGGTATTTACGTATGTGTGTAGAAACCAGGAGTGGAAGACTTGTCCTGAAGTCACTCCAGGCTGTCTTGGCTGTGTGCTTCGGGTCGTTGTCGTGCTGAAAGGGGAACTGTCGCCCCAGTCTGAGGTGTTTTCTGGAGCAGGTCATCTTCCATGACCTCTCCGTGTTTGGATGCATTCATCCTTCCCTCAGTTGTGACCAGCCTCCCTGTCCCTGCAGCTGAGATATACCTCAATAGCAAGATTCTGCCACTGCCAGGCTTCACTGTGGGGACGGTGCTAGTCAGGTGATGAGCAGTACCTGGTGTTTGCCAGACATTGCGCTTGGAATTCTGCCCAAAGAGTAACATTTATGTCCCATATTTTCTTCATGCTTTCTGAGTCCTTTAAAGGCTGTTTGGTAAACTCCAAGCAGGCTGTTACATGGCTTTAACTCGGAGGCGTGGCCTCCCTAAACAGGCCTGACATGCAGCGTGAATCGAGGGACCTTATAAACACAGGTCTGTGCCTTTGTAAACTATGTCCAACCAATTCAGTTTGCCACAGGTGAACTCCAATCAAGTTGTAGACACATCTCAAGGAGAAGCAAAGCAAACAAACACATCCCAAGGAGAGTGGGTGGTCTGTGAGCAAACAGGACTTGCCTAACACCTGGAGGGCCACAGCAAAGGATATTCTTAATTATGTAAATGATATATTTCAGTTTTTAACTTTTCATGAATTTTCTAAAACCATGATTTCCCTGTCATTATGGATTATTGATGGAGATTAACGGGTTCAGAATTGTATCCATTCACAACAAAATCTACAACACAACAGAATGTGCAAAAGAACACTTTCTGAACTGCCCATGCACACACAGGCCCACACATTTACATTTAGTCATTTAGCAGACGCTCTTATCCAGAGCGACTTACAGTACAGGGAGAGCATTTTTTACAGGGACATTTTCCCCCGAGGCAAGTAGGGTGAAGTGCCTTTCCCAAGGACACAATGTAATTTATGTCCCTGTACTTACTGTAAGTCGCTCTGGATAAGAGTGTCTGCTAAATGACTAAATGTACATTGTTAGGGTTTTTACTTGCATGTTTCAGACTGAGTGTCAACATGAACTTCAAAGCATTCAGATTATGTCAGAAAAAAGTGGAACACAAACTGAAAATGACCAAAACATTTGAATGTGCATGCAAATAAGAGCCTGTTGAAAGACACAGACACATCACAGGTGCTACTAATAAGAGATATAACTGGGAGATAAGACACAGTAAAAACAAAGTGCTGGTGTCACATGACCACCCACACACGTGTGAGAGAGGACTGGCTGTGGGAGCTGCATGCAGCTACAGTATGTTTGCACCTCGGTTTTTTTTGCCAGAAAGAGCGATGAAACTCACACTAAACAGAGTCCCGGGGCTGAAAATCTTGTAACTTGTTTGTTAATTGGAAAGTCCTTTGACAGACAGATAACGTGGATCTTCTATCAAAGTAAAAAAATAACGTGAGAAAAATGCTAAACTTACGTCTTTAGGGCATACAGGCGGCCCCGCCCACCGGGGGTCAATAACTCTCTGCTAAACAAATGCATTATTGTTATTATCATGCATGCTTGTTTTTTCCTCTGGTGGTTAAGAACCTTTGAATTAGTGACATGAGTGCCTTTTCTTGGCACTCTGATGTACCACAGGAAGTACCCCTAGCCTAACCTACAAATACAGGAAGTACCCCTAGCCTAACCTACAAAAACAGGAAGTACCCTTAGCCTAACCTACAAATACAGGAAGTAGCCCTAGCCTAACCTACAAATACAGGTGAATGTGCCTCAATAACTTTGAGGAAACTGAAGAGTGCTTGGTCTGTTAGTGGTTAGTGGTCTGTGAGAGAGGGATGTTTATAGATACATGCATCCTTACATTTAAATGAGTTGAATCTTGTCTTCTGAATCTCCATTACTAAATTACATGCATTTAGATTTCGGAAGCTACATTTCAGGGCAATAGCTTGTTCAGGAGAGGAGAGCACAGACTACTCCAGGACTGTCATCTGAAGCTCTGATCAAGCTGATGCACGGAGGAACCACACATCTCTTTCATTTGAAGTAGCTTTTAGCCAAAGCAACACACAAACAGTGCATTTAGTACAGCAGAAAATCAAGGATCAGAAGTTGACCGTTGTGGATATCTAATTCAATCCTTGTTCACACTTTTGTTACCTTAACCATAGCCGTCAACGAATGCATGCCAACCAACTCCGTTTTTGTTGTTGTGGAATTCCCATTATAAATAATTCATACACCCGCCTTAAGTCATTAACATTAATAAGTAAACCGTTTGTTAAGGTAGTGACCAAGCTCCTTCAAGGGGCAGGCACCTTAACACAAGGCCAAAAGTGATTTTGTTTGTTGTGCTAATTTGGTGTCAGTAGAAAGATGTAGTCACTTCTGTCCCACCCCCCAGTCACCAGGGTCTGCTTTGCATAAAGCAGGGAGGGATTTTCCCTGGTTAGACAGTAGTTCCAAGTAAACAGAAATGATATTCATCTTCCCGTTGAGTTAGTTATCCCAGACAAATACACACTGACATACAGTGACACAGAGACCTACAGTATCAAATAAATCCTCACAGACCTATTTATGAATGTCCACATGCTACTGTGTACACGTTACATTGGCAAACAGGTTGACATACACTGTTAGACTGTATGTCTGTGTAAATGTGAGTGTGTTTGCATGTCTGAAGGAGTGAGTTATTGATTGAGTGAGTAAGACTTACAGATACACTTTCAGAACCCCCTGCACACTTTCTCTCTTTCAAAACCACATTTAACCCTTGTGTTATCTTCGGGTCATTCTGACCCATCAGTCATTGTGACCCACCGTCGTATTGCGACAACTTTACCGCATACAAAAACAAAGTGAAGCATTTTATTTGAACCGTCGGGCTGTCTCAGACCCCCCACATTGCGAAGGTTAAAAGAAAATTATATTTATTTGTTTTTGTATTGGGTAAAATTGGGTAAACACAACGATGGTTCGTTGTGAACCTTTGGGTCATGTGACCCGAAGGCAGTACAAGGGTTAAACAAGTCTTTCTATGAAAGGGAATGAAACCATTGTCACAGAGGGTATACCCCCTTTCCCAGACACACTCACACACTGACAGGGTCTGTGAATGCACTGGGGCTTTACAGACACACACACACTCTCAGACAGGGCCTGTGATGCACAGACACACACACACTCTCAGACAGGGCCTGTGATGCACATGGGGCTTTACAGATACTTTAACTCCTCCTCCCACTGTTGGTCGTTTCTTGTAATTGCATCCCTCAGAGGGTTGGTGGGAACAATGAGTGAAAGATTAACCCTTTTTTTCCAAACTTGGGTCTAATCCTGGCTGACATGGAGAAACAGGGACAACAATAGCTTTACACCGGTGATTGTTTACTTGTTGGTTTCACAGAAGAGGTGGGTTTGTCTAGATTTCCTGTGCTCAGCCACTGTTATGTAACAGTGTTACTGTGAGAGGAAAGCAAGTGGTGTCAAGTTGTATTTGTTGTGTGTTTGTTAGTTTTATCCACTTTCATACTGTCACAGGAGGTCACAGGAGTTATTTTTTGTATTTTTTATTATTCTGAGCATATTTCAGTAAATTCATCAAATGTGTTTTTCCGTCCTCAGGCTAAGTGTTTGTGTGCGTACACAGGGACATGGATGTCTTGCTGCTCATGCTGTCACGGGTCAAGCTGTGTTCGGTTAATTTGGGGAAAAAAAGGTTTTGTGTAGTTTCTTCTGAAGGTGGTTTGTCAACATTGGTTCTCCAGAGGATCTGTTTCACCTCAGCTGGGTCTCATTGAAGCTGTTAGTATTTCCTGCCTGGAGGGGATGTGAGTCAGTTGTTGACTTTGCAGTAAAACAGCCATGCATATGACAAGCATGAGTCCCTGAATCATGGATTTATAGTATTTTTTGAATGAACTTAAATATATAATCATTATTCTATTATAAAATATTATTTATACCGCCTGTGGTTGACTAGTGATCGTCTGCCTGCATGAACCACACATCCATGTAGTGTCAGAACATGAACTGCTCTGCAATGTTAATAAAGATCTGGAAATACAGTAATGTGCCAGCAACATTCATGTTCTAATATACTGTACATTTGGTGAACCTGAAAAAAGGGGGGCTAAAACCAGTCATCTTCAAAATCAGTGTCATACATAGTAAAAGCACAACCCCCCTCCTCCTCCTCCATCACCAGGCCAAGTGTAAACAGTCTGCTACAGAGCTAAGATAAAACATTATTCTGGCGAAAAATCTTTACCTGGAGTCTTCTTAAACAAAAAAAAAGGATTGAAAGAGACCTGCTGTCAATGTACTGTTGTTGAGGGACCTTGTGACGTCAGTCTGTGACAGGAGCGTCAGTCAGAGCAGACGGGCTGTGCCTGCACACTCTGCAGGTGAGCTGTCAGTCGCTGTCTGTCTGGAACCGGTCCATCCAGTCCTGTACCTCGTAAACTGACCCTGATGTTAAACACTCTCTACATAATAGTCCCCATTGTTCTAAAGGTGTGTGCTTACTGCAAAGACCTCAGGGCTTGTTAATGGTGCTCAGGATGCCATATTGATTTCATGCTATATTGTACGACTGGGATTGAAATAAAATGTTATTAGCTGGTGGGTGTTTAAAAGTCTTTAGAATTGTCTAGTTCAGGTAAACATTTCACTTTGACTGAAAAAAAGCATACCAGTATGCAGGGTTAGGGTATGTAGATATCTGAAA
The DNA here is from genome assembly GCF_038355195.1 of Osmerus mordax. Taxonomy (NCBI): domain Eukaryota; kingdom Metazoa; phylum Chordata; class Actinopteri; order Osmeriformes; family Osmeridae; genus Osmerus; species Osmerus mordax. The sequence goes on along the minus strand of NC_090050.1, from coordinate 1,206,898 downwards.
CAAATGGAATAAAACCAACAGCTGTGGAAAATAACACAGTGCTGAAGTTGCTGTGCAAAGATGTTTAGAATGATGTCTCATAAGTTAAGATAATACTGTTGCTGTGAGTCTACAGAGTAAACCTGATGGTTGTACATTTGTGTCCCAGCACATTAAACAAAAGCAATGAAGCGGAACTACCCTACAGCGTCATGTTTGGTCAGTGGTCCTCAACCATGGAGACAATGGTACAACTGCAAAACGATACAAACTTACAAACTTGTCTGCGCGTGATATATATTTGTGTTCACTCTTCCGTTCCGTTAAAGCTAAGTAGCTACTTCAGCTGGGTAGCAATCGTTCTATATTTGTTTAAAGGGGTGATTGACTGGGTTTTTAAGGTCGGAACAGCACCTCCCTTCAGCAACAGCTTCATAGCAAATCCTGCTTTACATTGTCCCAGGTTTTCAAAACTGTCCTCTGTGAAATGGTTCGAGCAAATGTGTAATTGAGGGTCGAACTGCACAGGGATCTTCTCATAGACAAACATCACAGCCCGTCGAGTGTCTGGTTCCTTGGGAAGACTCTGAAAAGTGTCAGCATTCCCTGTACTGGCTGGAACACTGCATTTACGACCGTAGTCCATTTTTAATATCATTGAAAAACGTTCTTTGTAATTCCGTGGAAGTACACATAGCAGCGCGCAGCTAATTTTGGGACGTCACAAAGGTACAGACCAGAGCCAAAAAAGGTGGAGCCCCCGTTGTGACGTCACAACGGTGGCTTTTTTAAAACCTACCGTTTTACAGCTGTTTTACAGATGTCCATTTTACCCACTGAACTGTCGTTATTCAACTGTGACAAGGTAATTTCGGTTCTGCAATCAATGACCCCTTTAATCTCAGTAGCACATGCCCTGTTTAAATTCTATTCCCTCACACCGCAAACATTTGTCACTGTCTTTAGTGGGGTGTTAGTGAATCAGCTACATCAGTTTGTGTTAGTCAAAGTAAACAGCCAAGCACAAAAAAGACAACCTTGAGTTTCGCCAGGCCAAATGATCCACGACCAGGGTGGGTGAAATACAACAAAGTGCTAGTGGATATACCGCCCTTTAGTCTGTCACAAAAATACAAAAATAAAATGCTGCACCATAGACAGCCCAGTCAAGCAGTTCTACTTTGCCAATCAACTTGTCAACAGAGTCGACTTCAGAGGTGGCCATTGTAAAGTAATGTCACTCAAGGTGTCATTTCACAATAACTGTTATGCATTCGGTTGCGTAATGCAAAGTCATTAGCTTTTGTTGTCTATCCTAAATAGTCTATCAATCACTGTCACAAACCTCTTCTGCTATGGAACACACACCATTGTGTGTGTTCCACAGCAGACCTTCTCATGGAAAGTAAAGATTGTGTCCTTCATGATGTCATCAGCAAGAGTCAATGGTGGGCTGTGATACTGCATATTTGGTACGTGGGTCAAAGAAGTATAAGGTTTTCGAAGTAACAAAAAATGAATAAAACAGCAATTACGGTTGCCTAAAATATAAATGTTTCCAATGAGGAGTCACTATGCCGTTATATTCAACAATAAAGTAAATAATTCATTTTTATTGTGATTCATATGAATGTACCTTTGTAAAAAAAAATACAAGTAGAATAATTCAGTATAACTTTTAAACATTTATTTCATTTAAACACCATTTAAATTAAATGCTATGCCTATTTTTCACTCTCATCAGGGTCAAATATCTAGTATATATAAAAAGGGTATTCCTGCAGCAATTACAACAATGATCCTATAAACTATTTTTAGTAGCAGCAATAGTATTTTTCTTTGAGCAATTCTTTATGTTGGATGTTGTAAAACAGGATAAGATGTTTAAAATGAGCCTGAAAGTAGATTTAAGATGTCATGACATTACTTTATAGTTAATGATGTGGGACAGGCAGTTTCTTGGCAATCAAATGACCTTGACCGTTAAACATTATTTTTACTTTTACAAACATTGAAAGTATGTTTTGTTGTTAAAGATACAGATAAAGTTAAAGATAAAGAAATTTAAACTTTTAAGTTTTGCACCCGTCCATTACTTTCCCCGAGTGCTTCAAAGAATGTCACAGATATTGGATCTGCTGCCATAACACTCATTACACGCGTCTGCATGATGCTTGGCGTAGTAGTGTGCATGTGAACACACTCAATAAAAATACATTTTGACACTTAAGAGCTCAATAACTTCCATAATTTCATAGTTTGCGACACAAATGCTTCAGGGTCAAAAGAAGGGTAAAAGTATTTATTTTGTTGAGAAGAAGAAATACAAGGAACACAAACTTGCTCCAGAGATTCTACAATTGACCAAGACTTTCCACTTGCCAGTCAATTAAAAATGTTGTCGGCCATCAGATACATTTCCAGCATTTATTTGAGGAAATTTTACATTTGTAACAGACCTCAACTTTAATTTGGTTTAGGGTTAGGGTTGTTCATTGGGAAATTCATATTTGGCTATATGGTTTTTCCAAATGCTCTCTCCAAATTCTCAAGAATGCATGAAGTGAAAATCCAGTCCATGCTTCCCCAGACAGATGAGGCTGGTGTGACTGGAGACAAACAGCAGGACTGCTGTGACTGGAGACACTTACAAACAGCAGGACTGCTGTGACTGGAGACACCTACAAACAGCAGGACTGCTGTGACTGGAGACACCTACAAACAGCAGGACTGGTGTGACTGGAGACACCTACAAACAGCAGGACTGCTGTGACTGGAGACACCTACAAACAGCAGGACTGATGTGACTGGAGACACCTACAAACAGCAGGACTGCTGTGACTGGAGACACCTACAAACAACAGGACTGCTGTGACTGGAGACACCTACAAACAGCAGGACTGCTGTGACTGGAGACACCTACAAACAGCAGGACTGTTGTGACTGGAGACACCTACAAACAGCAGGACTGCTGTGACTGGAGACACCTACAAACAGCAGGACTGCTGTGACTGGAGACACCTACAAACAGCAGGACTGCTGTGACTGGAGACACCTACAAACAGCAGGACTGCTTTGACTGGAGACACCTACAAACAGCAGGACTGCTGTGACTGGAGACACCTACAAACAGCAGGACTGCTGTGACTGGAGACACCTACAAACAGCAGGACTGCTGTGACTGGAGACACCTACAAACAGCAGGGCTGGTGTCTACTAGTATCCAAATGAAAAGCAGTGACAGAAACAAAGGCATTGTTGTGATGCACATTGCTACAGCTGTGTTGTAAAAGATGTGAGTATTCCTTGTCAATAAACTTTATTGCCTCGCCAAGCTTAGCTTGTGTGATGGCCACTATAGTCTCCATGACGACGCACTACTGACCATCCGCTAATTACTTTTTCTTCTACATACTAAATACACGTCATAGTCGTATAGTCATATACTAGTAATATCATATTGATATGTGATTTGGGCCCAAAAGCATCCAAGAATATTATACTACAAAATGTAGTATTGCTATAATATTGTTAGCATTTGATATTGAAGTGTCATATTTCAGGTTTAATGACATGTTTTTTATAGGTTTGATTTAATGACATCATCCCTGCCCCAGCCTTGTCCTCTCCCACCCCTGCCCTGCCAACACTCTCTAGCCAATCATTAAACACCCTTTACCTGGTCTCAGCCAACCCCTCTCCACACTCACATTCACCGTGTCAACCTGATATTTCTCTGTTTCATCGCCCCTGTCCTAGTCCATCCTATCCTGATCCGATCTCTTTCTCGTCTTCACACCCTTTCTCTCCTCCCTTTGGCTCCCTTCCTCTCAGTCGACCCACCCAGATAAGTTCTCCCTACCCTCTTGGCTTGCTATCTCTCTCTCTTTCTTTACAACTTCTCATGACTCTTCCTTTTCCAGTTAAGGAGGAGAGTGGAGAGCTGTTATTGCCCCTGATCACCGGCTCTCATGATTTGTGGGTCAATAGTCCTGACGCCACAGTCAGCACATTCACTGTGGATTTATGGCTGTTGCCGGTAACAGTGGTAGCCCACTGAACTGTATTGCTCTTGGCTGTCCAGTTAGTAGTAAACCTCAACCGAAGTACACACTGAGCCACTGATCTGATTAAGTTACCAGATGTTGTGTCAATGAATCAAAACATTGTCATTCGGATGGTGAACAGTGATTTAATTTTTTGTTTCAAGTTGTCCGGTTTAATAGGGGGTTATTGTAAAGCACACCACTTCAGTCATTAAAGAAGACCATGAGAAGATAAGAAACGCCAGAGGAGATCTAAGGTACCGATCTCCAGGTCACATGACCGTTGCTAGGATGTCTATAGGGGAGACCAAAACCAATCACACATCAGACTGACGACCAAACCAATCACACATCAGACTGAGATGTCTGCTAATGTGTACCACAGCAGCTCAAACCCCGATCACACAAATCAGGACTTTTCCTCCAGATTCTTAACTCCTACATCCAGATCATTACATTGACACGCGCATTAAGGTTTATAGATGAAACAACCTCACTTTAAAGGGTTAAAGTATCTTCGAGTGACATAAAGCTTCCATGTTTGTCTTGCTAACTGACATATTCCTTTCAATTACATGGAGCTTTGCCAATGGGTGTGTTGTTAAAGCATTAAGGACTAGATTCCAGTGAAACAGGAAGTTGGAAAGATGGATAACAAACATGGGCATGTCTAGGTTGGGCTGGCCTACTTTATATGCCCCAGCTTGAGTGTTTTGTGAACTTGGCTGCTAAAACACTATTGGAGACCTTGTTACAAACTTCTAGGTTCTCAAACTAACTGTGGTTACAGTCTTACACTTTTACTCTATTAAATTCAGAAAAAAACGTTATTAAATCAAATGTAATGTCTTCTTTGAAGTAAAAAACTGAAAGACCCAAACTTTGGTTAAACCTGCATAAAGCAGCAATACATCACAAGTCAGTCCCAGCCTAAGAATGTTGAGCCAAGATTGGTCTTGTGCTTGCCACCAAAATAACCATTTATGAATAAACATGAAGTACCTGTGTGGATGTTCAGCTAACATCTAGTTTCCTTGCGAACGTTCCTTATGAACTTTGATACAGAAGGCTGTGAATGTGTTTACATTGTAGGTCACTGGGCCGTTGAGTGTGTCTGCACTGATTCCCATCAGGCAGCAAGATAACAGTGGCCTGCAGGACCCAGAGGAGAGCCATGGTCCAGATGCTTTCATCAGCCAGGTGTAATTATGTCAAATTAGTTTTGGGCAAGATAAGCCTTTGTCACATGTGGTTATAATCACAGGTGAGGTATTACAGTTTGATACTCACACGATAAGCCAGAAAACATATAAAAAAGATCTTTATGGCTGATTCTCTGTCACGAGACACTTTGATCCTTGGAAGGTATGAACGAGGAGACAAAGGCAGGTGAAGTGTAGTCTTTACTTATAATCCGTAGTACATTTACACAATACAATAGTTGTTTAGGATACATAGAACCGCAATAGTGTAGCACAAAGACAATTACCCACAACTGTGCCTGGTCTGAAGAGGGTTTAAATACTATGTGTAATTGGTAATGAGGTGCAGGTGTGTGCAACAATGAGGTGTGAGTCGGTCCGTGTTCCTCCGCTGTCCTCAGTATTCTGGGGAACTAGACCGTCTGAGGGGTGCAAGAGGAGGATCTGTGACATTCTCCCCCCATATGTGACTTATTTAAATACACTGACCTAAATAAACATGAGAGTGAAAGTACCACTCCTTTCAGCTTTGCCAGGTAAAATCACAGGTTTTAAACAAGTGTTCCCACATCGCAGTTTCCAGGCACAAACAAATAATGTTCCAGGGCTAGAATAACATGACAGTTACTTAAACAGGGCTGTTCAACAAAAACATCCTGATTACAGTCGCTAGCTAAGTTTGGATAATTTGAAAAAAGAAAGTCAGCCTCGGAATGAGAAGATATATTATCAATGCCACGTCAATAACATGTTAAACTGGGTCTATCATCGACTGACTGATTTGGTTAAAGCCTGCACCCACTGGAACCCCAGCACCAGGGCTGGGCGGAATGGCCTAAAATGTATATCACAGTATAATTTGAAGGTAATGGTACATATCACCATATAGCCTATTTGTTTTTCTTAAAATGTCTAGTCCATGCGTTTCAATAGAAACGCCGCTGCGGCTAATGTACTGCACTTGGACGGATTCGGATGGGGTACAGCAGGTGTGTTGCATGAGTTGAATTTTTCCAACTTTTGCAGTGCTTTGCCGGCCAAAAGAGCTCATGTGTAGCTTTCAACAGTACGTCTATGGGCACCCCAGCACCACTAACCCCTAACCCCCCCGGAAACCCCGGCACCACCCACCACCACCCACAGGAACCACAGGAACCCCAGCACCACCACCAACAGGAACCACAGGAACCCCAGCACCACCAACAACAGGAACCACAGGAACCCCAGCACCACCACCAACAGGAACCACAGGAACCCCAGCACCACCACCAACAGGAACCACAGGAACCCCAGCACCACCACCAACAGGAACCACAGGAACCCCAGCACCACCACCCACAGGAACCACAGGAACCCCAGCACCACCACCCACAGGAACCACAGGAACCCCAGCACCACCACCAACAGGAAACACAGCACTCCACTGTGGTGGCTATGCATGCTACAGGATGTATTATATTAGGGTTAGGTTAGGTTATTAATAATAATAATCATACATTTCATTTCTTGATACTCAAGGACACCGTACAGAGGTACAAAAAACATTAAAAACAACAGAAGGAAGCAGTACAATTGACATTAAGTGGAATAGGCAGTTTTAAACAGATGTGTTTTGAGTTGTGATTTGAAATGGGGAAATGAATTGATATTTCTAATTTGGGGTGGTAATGAGTTCCAGAGACGGGGAGCAGAGCGGCTGAATGCTCTACTCCCCATGGTGGTGAGACGAGGAGCAGAGCGGCTGAATGCTCTACTCCCCATGGTGGTGAGACGGGGAGCAGAGCGGCTGAATGCTCTACTCCCCATGGTGGTGAGACGGGGAGCAGAGCGGCTGAATGCTCTACTCCCCATGGTGGTGAGACGGGGAGCAGAGCGGCTGAATGCTCTACTCCCCATGGTGGTGAGACGGGGAGCAGAGCGGCTGAATGCTCTACTCCCCATGGTGGTGAGACGGGGAGCAGAGCGGCTGAATGCTCTACTCCCCATGGTGGTGAGACGGGGAGCAGAGCGGCTGAATGCTCTATTCCCCAAGGTAGTGAGGCGGGCAGAGGGGACAGGCAGGTGTATGGAGGAAGAGGATCTGAGGGAGCGGGAGGTAGAGGGACCCTGGAGGAGATTAGACAAATATGGGGGGGTGAGGTTGTGGATGGCCTTGATTATAAACAGGAGGATCTTGAATTGTATACGAATCTGGACCGGGAGCCAGTAGAGCTGTTGAAGGACAGGAGTGATGTGGTGAATAGAGGGGGTTCGAGTTATGATGCGGGCTGGGTAGGTTAGGGTCAGGGCCATTGCATTAGTATCTTTACCGCATAATTGATTCAGTAACTTTTTTTTGTCTGATTTGTCTGATTTTATACAAATTCAAATGTCCTAATAATAATGTATACTAGTAAATGCTTTATCCAGAGCGAAGGACAGAGGGGGATTTGAACCTGCTTTCCCTCGATCAGCAGTTGACTGGTCTACCACTTAAATATACCAATTCCTTAATTCATGAAATAATACAACAGCATGGTGGAAAGCTGCAACAGAACAGTGTCTGGTTTCACCTGACAGAAGCGTTGGGTGAGACACGCATGAGACCTGGATACAGATTGTTCTACACGTGGAGCTGGAGGCTAGCGGGGGAGGCATTGCACAAGGTGCAGGTAGCTGCAGCAGTTATTCGCTGTTCTGACAAAAGCGAAAGTTAGTGTATGTGTTTAATAATCAACTTCATCTCGCTCTCTCGTTATCTATGTGTACAGTGGGAACGAACTAAGTTCATAACAATAAAATATTTGGCTCCGCCCCTGCCCCTCACTTTACTGGCAATGGACAACACTGTTCCAGTAAGTTACGTGATGGAACGACATTCTGGCGTCCCGCCAAACACACCTGTTAGACAGGTATGTTGATTTAGCAGGTATGTTTGGATACCCTTTGTCACCTCCACTAAGGTGTGGGTGTGACAAGTAATGTTGTGTGTGTCTGTGAGTCTGTGTGTACTAGTGTTGTGTGTGTCTGTGAGTCTGTGTGTGGTAGTGTTGTGTGTGTCTGTGAGTCTGTGTGTAGTAGTGTTGTGTGTGTCTGTGAGTCTGTGTGTGGTAGTGGTGTGTGTGTCTGTGAGTCGGTGTGTGGTAGTGTTGTGTGTGTCTGTGAGTCTGTGTGTGGTAGTGGTGTGTGTGTCTGTGAGTCTGTGTGTAGTTGTGTTGTGTGTGTCTGTGAGTCTGTGTGTTTGAGTACTGTGTGTGTTTAAGCAGTGTTTGTAAGGTATAATGTGAGTGTGCATCCGCAACAATGGTTTGTATTAACAAGCTGCTGATTACTAACTTCTAGGATGAAACTAGACTGTAGACATATTAGGGAGTTGGATCTCGTTTTAGTCTTGTCTTTGTTGATACTGTCACAGGGTGAAGATATAACAATAATCAACTCTATGACTACTATGATTCCTAAACGGAACAATCATCTTAAATCAAACAATCAATATGTGTCAAAGATTCAGATTAAGGTTCAGATTAAGGTTCTGATTAAGCCTTACATTAACATTTTCATAATTTAGCAGACGTGTTTATCCAAAGTGACACACGTGCACTGTAGTGCACAGAGAAAGTACAGCAGAAAATCAACGATCAGAAGTGTGTAGTTCCAGAAGTTTTTTGTTCCAGGAACTCAGTCGGTTTTTACCTGGGACAATTAGAATATCTCACCTGCAATCTCACCAAGCAGGGTGAACAATACAGTTTTTCTCAATTGCATACACACTGGCGATGTATGGTTCTTCTGAAAAGCAGGGCTCATGTTCTTAAATCTCGTCTTTTCAAAATGAGATTGTGTCATCAAATGACACACACATCATTATTGATATAATGCCTATCAGTGGGCCTTTTGCATTTCCAGTGTTGCACTGCACACTGCACATATACTGTACACTACTCTGCAATACTGTAAAGATAGTGCAATAGCGTAAACATCTCAGCAAACACAAATCGATTTGTAAAGTGTTTGTCATAAAGAACAAACAATAGAAAACAGAAAAGAATCATGCTGTGTATACTGTATAAAAAAAGAACACGAGGCTGCATCCTGCCGGTTGGTTCTGTGTGGCACCAGGACCACGTCTTCACAGGCCCCAGGATCACGTCTTCACAGGCCCCAGGAACACGTCTTCACAGGCCCCAGGATCACGTCTTCACAGGCCCCAGGATCACGTCTTCACAGGCCCCAGGACCAGAGTGCGAATTATACAATGACAATCGGGGGTTCAGCTTCTTCTCTATAAATGTATCGACCCCCCGACCTGTCATTTGTACCTCTTTTCGGGGGATCCAAGTCTTAATCAGGGGGGTCAAACCCCCCCAATCCCCCCCATAATTCGAACCCTGCCCAGGACCACGTCTTCCCAGGGCCATCCCTGATCAAGCAGTCAGGAGGGGTTGCTGGCTGAACAGAAACAGGTGATTTCCCCTTTCAGGGGTCGTTGGTGTGATTGTTTCTTAGGAGAAGCATTGTGGCAGTGTTTTCCATGTGAGCACAGGATTTTACAGATGAAGATAGTACCAAATGTTAAGCATTGTGTGTGGTATTTTGCAAATAGGGTGGTTTAGAATGGCATGAAGCAGGCATGTGTTTATACTTGTGCTGGATTGGTGTAATATGAGGTTCATGAGATTCCTGCTTTGGTTTTTATATTTACGTAAAGTTCCAGTGTTAGAGTGTAAGCAACTGAGTGAAACGGTGGTAACATTGTCGTGTATAAACGCAGTCTCAACACGTCACCTGCCTCAGTGTCAGTCCTCATGGCTCAGCTGGCAGCCGCCTTCATCAGTCTATAGGGTGCAGTATGTTTTTTCAATGACCTTAGACCCTGATCCTCCCTCGCTAGCACAATGTTGACACCAAGAGGGGAGCATGCAGTCTTATTGAGGCGGGGAAGCCCACTGCACAGCCAGCCCATCACAGGTTTGTGTCGACAACCTTCACCATACCAGGAGGTCATTGAATATGGAGTGCTGCTGAAAACATGAAAGCTTTTCACTTGCTGTAATGTACGTCTCGGACCTGAGAAATGTCACGAGTATGGGCTCTGTTCTCTTGACGAGGGCTCGAGGCATCTGTGTTCATATGGGGACAAGGACGAGTGACATTGCTTGGAGAGAAACCCTGTACTTCCCTGTGGTATGTCTTCCTTAGGCATTCACTCTGAGGTATGCGTTTCACTGTCTGTGGGTGTCTAACTGTAATAAACAATGTGTGTGTGTGTGTTTGTGTGTGTGTTAATCCCGTCGGTGAGTTCAAGTATGTGCATGTTTAATGACAGCGAGAGGCATCGCGTGGCTGTGACTCTCTCGGCCTGTTTCCTGCCTGATGTGGTTTGGCAGGCTGAGCGGGGGGGGGGGGGGGGGGTGTGTGTGAGATGGAACCTTCCGATAAAGGAAAAAGTCCCGACAGTTAGATTCTGGCTCTACCTGTAGCCCGAGCAGAAACCTGATTTCCCTGCTCACCGGTGTCCAATGTCAGGTGTGAGTCAAGACCCACACAGGTGCATCACGTCCTGTTGAGATGCCACAGCTCCTTCAACGCTGCCGCCTGACAACAGAAGGTGTACTGGGAGAGAAGGGTCACCAGTTGGATGTCTGGTCTTTGTGTAAGTATTGACATCCCTCTGACATGCCTGGCTCGGCTGTAAAGAGTGTATGGAACGCACACACACACACATCACACACACGCACGCACACACACACATCACACACACGCACACACACACATCACACGCGCACACACACACACATCACACACACGCACACACACACACGCACACACACACATCACACACACGCACACACACATCACACATACGCACACACGCGCACACACACATGACGCTCTCCTGTTCTGTCTCTCTCTTGTCATGGTTTCACTGGAGTTTCACAACGACAACACAGAGAACAACAGAGTTACGGCAGAACAGCCACTGCGACACCTACACAACCTTTGTGTCGCACTCAACAGCTTGTGTTTGATTGTGTCCACGTCCACACTGCAGCTACGCTCCATTTGCATGCTGTGGCTGAGGCCCTCGTCCCACCTGTCACAGACACACCTCCCGTCCTGCTCAAAAGGACACGCTCGCCAGACACACACATGCAGTCGCGCAGAAGTGCACAACAGTAGAAGGAGATGAAAGAGAAAGTCAGTGAAAGTTCTTCAGTCATCCGTGAAGCCTTCAGGCGGGGACAATAAACAGTATTATTCCTAGTTTATCATCCACAGACTAACACGGCACACTATCTTGCGTATAGATTTTATATTTTGCGTTAAAATCCATTAAATCAATCCAAAGTAAGGGATTAACAGCCCTGAGTTCATTCACTCAGTAAACAATTTCTAAAGGAACTTTCCACTTGTTCACTAAAATGAATCTCTTCTACCGACACTTGAGGACACAGTCTAATGTCATGATACCCAAACCACACCAGATTTGTAGATGTACAATGTATTCATTCTATTGTTGCAAGCCGTATGTCTGGGTTATATATTTGTATTTTTATGACATAGTTTGCAAGAGGTGAGGTGTTACAGTGTTGTAAAACATCTTACGTGACACAGTAAACAGACGTCAAACCGTCAACAATAAAACTCTGATAAGTGCGAGTGCACGGCCTTACATTGGGAAAACTGTCTGCCGGCTTAGTCATCGGTCAAAGTTGCTGAAGAAGTGGAAGCATAAGGTGAAGTGTGCAAGGTACAGCTTTCCTTTGACAAACAAGTTGGTCCTCTGTCCTGACCTTGTGACCAGGGCCCCGTTCGTCGTAAGGGTTGAAGCTAAGTTAATCAATTGTCCCTTTAGCCCGTTAACATTAGCGAGATGAGTGAGAATAGCAAATATCGGTTCGTCAACGGCTGATCCGCATCCAAATCATGTGGTTAATTTCAATCAGGCTAAACTTATCAGGGAAATTGCAAGTGCACGTCCTACTTCAAAAGGCAGGAAAGGTCGATCACCAAAACCGTGATTTTCTAACGGTATGATGGCGGAAAATACGAAAGAGAGAGCGGTGATAGGCTATTCTCGCCATCCGAGCAAACTATTATAATGAGTCTCTATAAGACAATAAGCATATATTATCATGGCTAAGTCAAACACCGCCACCGCTGCCAGAGCAAGACAAGCAGCTTGGCAAAAAATTGCCAATAAGCTAAATGCGAAAGTTTTGGGGAAATGTATAGGCTCATTTTAAGTGCCTCATTACCCCAATCAATCAGATCACATTTCTTTAAATGTGCCTGCTGGTATAGGCTTAATGGAAATTAATAATCGAATGAGATCTTGCTAGCGAAAATAATGATCTCAACTCTCCTCAGAATAAGTAGGCTAGATAAAAACAAGGCCAAAGAGTATCTAATTGATACGAATTCATAGACAATTATGAGGATATACTGCGCTTATATCATGTAGGCCTACTATATATGTGCATGTAGGCCTACTATATATGTGCATGTAGGCCTATGTGTAAATCCCTCTTTGATTTAATTGACTGGGACATGGCCAGGGAATATGATGAATTGATTCATCAGCTGGTTAAGCGCCAAGGACACTTTTCTTACAGCAACTCATGCTGCGGCTTTGCCAATGTTTTCTGCATCGCCTATACTGTATAAAAATGTAGCCTATAGCCTACCTGACGCAAAAAACCTCAAGGCTATGCAGTCTGAAGAACAGTTAAAGTTTCAAGTAGCTTTATTGTCAATTTCTTCACATGTCAAGACATAAAAAGGAATCGATATGACGTTTCCCACTCTCCCACAGTGAAACATATAAAAAGCACAGGCACAACAGATAAGACAAGACATTTCGTAAAACATAGCGTTACATATTCACATACAGCAGCATAACCTCATAATAAAGCATAAAGCTTGCTGCGGCGTGTGATATTTGCAATGTACGGCCCGAGAAGGTCTTGCAAATAAATGAGTCCTTGTCGGCTGAATCGATATCGCTCAAACAAGAACTCATCCGTGTGAAATAAAGGATCTTGGCAATTGCGAAGAACTCTATTTGTATGGAAAGCTAATCGAACTAAAATATAGCTCCTTGGTCAACTGGGTCTCTCAAAAAGGGAGCTGCCATGTTATTTTCCGGGGGTGTGGCAAGCTTATCCAGCTACACTTACGTTAGCCTGCTCTGGAGCAGGTTAGTGCTAATTGATATGTTACTATGGTGATTTATCGAAAGTTGCTTCCACGAACCAAAAAGAGGGGCGTTTTTTATCTTAGCCTGAAAATTAGCTCGCTAAACTGCTTAGCGAGCTACGACGAATACCCCCCTGGAAGAGTTCCTGGGCCTTTTCACAGCAACTGTTACGAAACCGATTTTCTTATTTCATTTTTTTTTTTATTAGGAACCTTGGCTAACAAACAAAATGAGCTCATTTTAATGCTAAATCCACTTTGGGGATTCTTGAAGAGCTAGCAAATTATGTTCTAAGTCAGACTGCATCTACATGTAAAAGCCCTTGTGAGGTCGACTTTTGTCTGTTTGATTTCAGTAAGTAGCCATCGATAAATACCAACTTATTGTACCATTTTGCATGTGGGACAGACATACCAAAGTCTGGTATCTACTTTTTATATCTTCAGACATAGACATGTGAATCAACAGAAGTAATATTTATTAAATGTATTTATTTTCATTAAAAGGTTATACTGATAAACATATAAAACAATGTACCATACACTAAAGTAAAGATATTACACAGGATAGTCTGAGATTTAATTCTCATACACATAATATTAAGTGATCTAATGTTGTACAGATCAGCTGAATAGAGTAATAGCAATGGGATCAGGGCCCGGTGATTTGTCATTCATACAACTTGTATTTACGCTTCCTACGTCGGGCTGTAAACTATCCCAAGTATTTGAGCATGAATATCTTAAAATAAAATGATAAAACTTCACTTTAAAACTGCAGTGAAAATATAACTCACTGAAAGCATACATGCTAATCTTGAGTTCATGTCACAAATAGCTGGATGTTTACTTTTACCTTCATATATGTAGTCTGCTGTCCCTCCCCTCTCTCTATTTCACAAATTAACTTAATTCTACCTCATAACAAATAAAACATAAAAACTGAGGGTATTTAGTTGAACTCCAATATAAATCGTTATGGCTCCTTTACAAGGTAAACTCAAAACAAAACAATGTTTCGAAAAGACACTGTTAAGAGTTATTTTGACTATAAGTATGAACAGTATATTGTACTCTTTTTTACAATGGAAATTAATATGTTCCCAGTGCTAACATTGTATTAGTACACATCATGAATGCCCACATACCCAGGGGGCTGCTAAAGTTACAGATTAGGAGAGTTCCTCTCATACAATGTAAAGTACATAAAGAAATGCAATCCTTTATGGATAAAACCCCAGAGTGAGTACAGATATAGACATGCCACCTCTTCCCGATACAGGGTCTGGGAAGGCTTCCTCAACGTAGCAACTCAAACTCCCATCGCCATCACAACAATGAAAACAAAGAAAGACGATACCAGTCGCAAAGTGACTGCCGTATAAAAAGACACAACAACACTATACAACAACAATATTGGTTCATAAAACCTACTTGAGCCAAAAACAATGGCTTACATTTTCTGCAACACCTCCTCCGAAAGAGAGAAGTTAGATTCTGTTTGATTGATACAGGTAGAAAAGGGCATTCAATGATTTGTTTTTTGTATCCTAATGACTGCAGGACTTTAAAAACCGAGTATGTTTCATTGACGGCCCACCATTCTACACAAATGGCTTCTACCCACCGGTCACATCTCACATGCCCAGTTGAGTTTCCTCCAGCTTCCACCCACTGGAGTTCTTTCCAAACTTGTAGACCAGACGCCTTCCATCCACCCGCTCCAGGATCTCTCTCTTGTAGTAGTACCTATGTAGGAGAAGACAGGGTTAGGAAACCACAGTTCTATGCACAATCTGAGCTTCGTTTAGGTATGCTAATGGTGCTAGACCTAGCCGTGGAAGGTTCTGCTTTGACCCTGAGGAGGAGTTCTAAGGCCAGACCGGCGTGACCCTAGCTACTGACGTGTGGTCGGAGGCAGGGAGCCTCTGCTCACCTCATGGCCCGGCTCAGCTTCTCGTAGGTCATGCTGCTGTTCTTCTTCTTCTGGCCCCACATCTGGGCCACGGCCTCCGACTTGATGAACTTGAAGACGCCGTCGCGCCGGTCCTCCCACTTCATGAGCCCCTGGTTCTGCTCGGGGTGGATCAGGATGTCCCGGATGAACTCCCACAGATGGGTCCCCCGGGGAGCTGAGGAGGAGAGATTACAGCTCCATCAGATGGGGGCTGCTTGGGACACCAACACCAGGTGGCCAATGACATGACCAGGTATGTGTGTGGTGTGGGTATGAAGAGGTGAGAGGGTGTGTGTGCATGCTGGCAGGGTGTGTGTGCATGCTGGCAGGGTGTGTGTGTGTGTGTGTGTGTGGATATTAAACTGTGGGCTGCTAAAAACACCTGTGTGTTTTGGCCGGATGCAAAATTGATGCAAAGTATATAACTGATAGACTGTGTTCATGTGTACTATTACAGAACTCGATTGTTCACAGTTCACCATGGGGTGTGAGGGGGAGAGTTTTACAAAAAGGACACAACTATTGTGTTTAGATATTAAGAAGGATTGGAGGATTTGGTTCAGGCATACACATCTACCTCATGAAAATGAAAAATGTGTGTTTTCTGAGGAGCTAAATCCCTTACCGTGCTTGCTCTTTTTGGAGGTGGGGTCGAAGAAGTGGTCCCTGGTGAGTTTGGGAGGCCTCCCCCTGCCCCTCTTCTTCACCTCACACTTCTCTGTCTTGATGTGCTCTGGTAACAAAGCAGGAGGAGACTTTAGAACAACGTTTTGAATGTAGGTCCTCAAAGTCATTTGAGTTTAGGTCCTCCAAGCCAAGAGCCTATTTCTAAATGTATTTACTATTATTTCAGAGTAGTAATATCATATGTCTATACACAAAGTAAATCAAACCAGATGTGAATACTCACTTGCAAAGGCTGGATAGCAGAACTCTGGGTCAGAATCACTGCTCCTGGATTCAGGAGAACTGGGGTGGAGGCTGCTGAATATCCCACCTAGCAGCAAGAAGGGAGCAGAAACATTCTCAAACACGTCCGCCTATTTTGTTCGACATGTCGACATATGCATTGAGGAACAAAAGATAGGGAGGGAGGAGGTAGAGTGCTGACCTGATGAGGAGCTACTGGACAGACCTTCAGAGTCGTAGCCATCATCGCTACGAGGTGCCATGGTGTCGCTAGTGTCCAGGCAATAAGGGGAGTCTTCTCTGGCTGTAAAAGGCCCCAAAACATTAGCATTCATGTCCAAAGTTTGTTTTGTATCTATACACAACACAGTTGTGTTTGGCACCATATGTGTGTGTGTGTATCTGTGTGTGTGTGTGTGTACCTTCGCCTATGGTCACGGAGTTGAGGAATGGGAATTCGGGGAAGTTGTCCAGGAAGATGTCCAGGAGTTTGCATGTCTCGCTCAGCTCTGTGCCTGTGACTGTGAAGTGCTCTGTAACAGGAGGCATAGTTTAAACAGTTAGACCAGGGGGGAAGGAGCCCTTATGGTGACCATCTTCACTCTGCACAACAAGAGCTACACAAAATGAAAAGGACTGAATGAGAAGGTGGTTACTTGCCATATTTGGACTTGTGCTCCTGGAGGCTGTGGAGGAGCACTGACCCCAGCAGGGAGCCGAAGGTGTTGATCAGCTGGCCGTGCGTCAACTGACAGAGAGCCTGCCCGTCCATGTTGCAGCAGGACATGCTTAAGGTGCTGCTGTCCAGCTTGCAGGCGTCCACGTTGAAGCTGATCCACTCCAGCACATGTTGCTTGGTCCAGCTCTGGGGGTGGACCTCGTACCAGGGACCTGAGGGAGGCAGGTGGAGAGAAGGTGAGAGGTGTGTATCCTGAGTGTGTGTGGGGGGGAGGGGGAGGGGGGGGGGAAGGGAGTGTGTGCATATTTACGTTTACCCTGATTTGTATATGCGGGGGTATCTGTTTGTAAAATCAACATGACTATTCATGCGTTCTAGAACAACAAAAAAGCTCCAAAGTCAAAATCTCCTCAGTGAAGTGAAGTACATACATGCACACTGACAGAGGCTGTGACTGTGGCTTGTTCACGGTCGTTTGCTGTTGCCTGGCTGCAGACAAACCCAACTCCTCTCTTAATCAGCAGCTTGTCTACTTAAACTGGTGAGCTGAAACTCTTCTGTCTGGTTACATGGTGGATTGACAAGGGTAAATACTAAGGATATGTGTTTTGAGGGATTGAGTGAGACAACATTCTTTTATTATGTGTCCCAGACTGGTTACACATTTTCTGGGTTAATGATTTAGCTAACAGTCTCTCAATAAGGTCAGAGGCAGATTCACTGTGGCTGTGTTACAGGGAATGTAATATATTCCCTGATGGGGTTTTGCCTTGAACTTCTGCCAACAGGAACTGAATTGTTGAGAAACACACAGACACTGCTACAACCGTCAGTTGAAGAAAACCCACCAAACATCTTTAAAGACATCTGAATTCTTGTCTGCCACAAGTAAAAGTCTGAATGTAAGTTCGAATAATGAGCCTCTCTCTGCACAGAGACACCAAACCCGATTTAGAGTTAACAACAGCAATAAGTAAATCACACACAGAAGCAGAACAAGTGTGAGCTTCTGCAGGTAAGACAGCCTGTATGTTCCAAAAACTTGAGTTGAAAACTACAGGAATACGGAAGACTGGTGAGAAACAATGAGAGTCCCTGGTATCTGAGCAGCGCTGACGGCTGTCCTACTCACTCATGAGGCCGCTGTACGGTGTGTGTGGCATCAGCATGGGCTCCATGCAGGGGGGGAGGGGGTGCAGGGCCAGGCCCGGCTGCTGCAGAAGGTCTGGGCTGCCAGACGGGTACATGGTCAGGTTGGCGTGGGTCAGGACGCTGCTCAGATCACAGGAAGACGCCATGACGGACTCTCTGAGGAACCAGAACACCAACACAAACATCAGAGTCTGGTAATTTGGCCCAATTAGCAGATCCACGTTTACGGCCCCAGGGGATCAGGTCAATTGAATCGCTGTGCTTAATTCACATTGTGCAATCTTGCATTGTTGAGTAATTTCATGATACATTTCCACATTTTGTCAGCAGAAAAAGTAATCACAGTCAATATGATTACGAATGATCTCCTTTGACATCTCCGGTGCCAGTCTCCCCTGGGCAGCATTCACACCTACCTGATTCGGGGATGTAGACTCGTTCAGTGGTAGTCCTCTCAGTGTGTGTAAGTCCCTGATCCACGTCCTTGTAGTGTCCTCACACTGTCTCTCTCTGTTCCTTCTCTCGCTTTAATCTGCCTCTCTGCATAGATGCACCTGTTGCGCACCTGTGGGAGCTTTATACGTCTAAAAGAGGGCTGTGGGCGGGGTGATGGGAGGGCCCAGGTGTCGTCTGGGACAGGGGAATTCCACACGAGCGATGAGGCATGGGCCACGCCTCCCTCTCCCTCCCTTCACCCCCTCAGGCTTTTATCATTTTTCTTGAGAAAAGCAATATGCTTGCCAATTGTTATCACTCCCCTTTACACACACACACACACACACACCATTCCGCAATGCCCGCCCTCATGTCTCCATGACGAATGTTGTGTGGACGGCTGGTGACAGAGAGGAAACAGAGAGCTGTCAGAAGGGATGGGTAGAAGCGAGGGAGGGCTGTTGAAAGGGGAGGGAGAAGAGTTGTACGTGTAAACAACGTATTTTTGCCAAGATGGGAGGCAGAAATCAAACTTTAATCACACATTTAGTCAATACTCATCCAAGTACAGTTGACCGATTTTGAGTTGACAATTGAGATGTAATGAAGTCATCATTAATGAAGCTTTCTAGCCTGGAAATAAGTCAGAACAGTTCTAACCTCCCCCCTCCCCCCCCCTCCCCCCCCACACACACACACACACACACTACCAGACACACACACAAGCAGACACGCACACACACACACACACAGAGACACACACACAACCAGACACACTCAGCCAGACACACGCACAACCAGAAACACACACACACAACCAGACACACACGCATACATACACAACCAGAAACACACACACACACAACTAGACACACCCATACAAACAGACATGCACACACTTACACACTCACATAAACAAACACATACACACCCACTCAAACAGACACACATAAACACTTACACACACACGCAGACAGACGCATACACCCCCACTAACAGAAACACACACAACCCCCCCCCTCCGTGAGGGATGAAGTCATTTGTGTGCTTCCCAGTGTTTACTGTCGCCCCGGGTCCTGCAGCTCTCACACCCCTCTCTGCTCTCCTTATCTGGGGCTTCACTTCAGCCCCTGCTCAGCACCCTGACTCCGTGGTGACGCTGTGCCACGATCAGAGCGAGCCCTTCGCTCACAGTAAAACGGTTGACAATGATATGGTCTGATAACTGTTTCGTGGCAGATTTTCCTGTGAAAAGGGGGGTTGGCCTAAACAAACCAGATTGTTGTGCCAGGGTGTGTTTTCTGCCCCAGCGGGGTATCCACTGAGCTGATCATGCGGGTCAAGTTTATTATGCAAGACATGACAAAAACTTTGTATTACTTTACAAATAAAGTAGGCTCTGGTCTTGCCAAGAAATACTTCATAAAGATATTGCTTTAACTTCAAATCTAATCTTGCTTTTGAATCAGACTGTTCCTGGTGGTAGATGATGTGCTTTGAGGTAACACTTCATTTGAGTTGAAGTGAATGTGCTGTGTGTGTGTAGACATGTCGAAACTGCGCCTGGCTCCTCACACTGACCCGAAACTGAGAGACAGAACCAAACCCTTTAACCATGTTCTCTATGGGTCCTTGGACGTCTGTAATTAAGGAGACAACATAGCACTTTGCAATGGGCTTAACTCCTCTATTGTGTTGAAGAGGTTGGTCGAGGGGTAGTGTTGCGTTTGCCGCAGTCTCACATGAAAGACTGTGAATGTTGCTAGAAGTCTCGCCCTCTAAAGGTGAAGAGACACACTGCAGTTGTTGCTAAAAGGCATTTTTTTCTGTGAAAGGCTGTTTTGTCTGCTAAAATATTGGCAACTTTAATTATTTCATCTCTAAATTCAATAGTATTGAGCTGGAATAATGACCTTGCAAACGATGAACAAATTATTTCTTTCAATGTAGAGTGAGGGGACCCATTATCGGCCAAGAAGATTTGCAGCAACAACAAAAGGATGTAAATCACCGATATGTATGCACCTCATACTGCATATCTACCAAATTACAGCCTCTTAATTGTTATTTAAATATGCAAACACGCTCTCAAACCATGTGAGCAGGATTTGTCTTTTGCAGCGTCACACTTGACATTTCTCTTTTGAAAGTGGTTGGACGGCCGATAATGGCTAACTGCCAAAATGAGAAAAATATAATGCATACATAATGACATATATTGATTTTTGAAACAGAATGATTGGATTTTTTAAACTGAATGTTTTGATATAGGTGTATGTCTACATATTGAAGTACAATGATGTGCCATAACATTTTTCATATGTCTTATATCTACATTTTCGTAAAATTCCTGATGAGCGTTGAGAGCTAGCCAGACGATAATGGGTCCTCTTACGCTAGATATCACTTAAAAAATACTCCTACACTGTGTGTATTTGTGTGTGTGTGTTTGAGTGGTGTACAGAGGTCAAAAAGAGTGCATAAAGTAACCCATCACAACTCGATGTTAAGTCAATATGCACTCTTTATTGACCTAACAAACCATTTGGAAGGTGTATACGTGGTGGTCTGAAGTAAACGTAAAGATGTTAGTGTTCTACACAAGCAGACCTTTCATGCAGTCGTTTCCATGACACTGGATGAAAAAATACAGAAGTGGTGGAGAACAAGAATGTCCCCTGACTTGTTTGTGTCAAGATGCCAGCTTCCACATGCCCTGGGGGTAAACTGGTATCAAAATTCCATTACTTATATCTCATCATTTTCCATCCTTTGTATGATCTTTAGTCCGTCATCCACCTGGTACTGCTGCTTGAATGGGTAGTGTTGTTCACTCCAGACAGAGAGAGACAGAATGGAAGACAGATAGAGGGAGAGAGAGAGAGAAAGAGCGAGAGAGGAAGACAGATAGAGGGAGGGAGAGAGACAAAGAGAGAGAGAGAAGAGAGAGAGATAGAGAGAGAGAGAGAGAGAGAGAGAGACTCATTAGACATTAGACCCGTCTACAGCAGACCACCATACACCATGTGACCTGTTTGTGTATGTGTGTGTGTGTTTGTATGTGTGTGTGTATGTTTGTGTATGTATGTATGTGTGTGTGTGTGTGTGTGTGTGTATGTGTGTGTTTGTGTATGTGTGTGTATGTATGTGTGTGTGTGTGTGTGTGTGTGTGTGTGTGTGTATGTAAGAGCGTCTGCAAAAAAATGACTAAATGTGTGTGTGTGGTACGTAGAGGTCAGTGAAGAGCTGAAAGACAGGAGAGCAGAGGAATCTACTGAGTGTGGAGTTACGTCCCTTCTGACAACGGACTAGGAGAGGGAGGCCTGGCCAGACGTTATTTACCCTCCCCCTTCCCTCCTCCCCCGCTCCTCCCCTCCCCTGCTGAGGGTCAGCCCTGCTGGGGAATGACTGACCAAGGAAACCCCCGCAACCAGAGGAGCAGAGCTGCAGGACACGACTGAGGAGGCCTGGGGAACTGATGGGAGAGGAATGAGAAGGAGAGAGAGAGACAGAGAGAGACAGAGACAGACAGAGACAGACAGAGAAAGAGAGACAGAGAGAGACAGAGAGAAATGGTAGAGGGGTAGGGACCATGGACCCATTAGAAATGAGCCAGAGTTGAAAAGACAGAAGGAGAGAGGGAGGTGGGGGGAGGGGGGGTTCTGAACCTGAATTAACCTTCTTGGTTAATGTTCACAGAGTGATGTCATGCATGACAGTTTGTATCCGTGTCATTAGTTAAAACCAAACCCCAGCATGCCTGGTGTGTGTGTGTTTGTGTGTGTGTGAGCACACCTTACTGTTCACAGGCTGTAACCCAGACACAACAATGTGTGAGAGACATAGACAGAGAGAGACATAGATACACAGAGAGAGAGAGACATATAAAGAGAGACATAGAGAGACATTGAGAAAGACAGAGACATAGAGAGAGAGAGAGAGAGACAGAGACATAGACAGAGAGACAGAGAGAGAGACAGAGACATAGACAGAGAGACATAGAGAGAGACAGAGACATAGACAGAGAGAGACAGAGACATAGACAGAGAGAGACATAGACATAGAGACATAGAGAAAGAGAGAGAGAGACAGAGACATAGACAGAGAGACAAAGAGAGAGACAGAGACAGACAGAGACATAGACAGAGAGACATAGAGAGAGAGAGACAGAGACATAGACAGAGAGACATAGAGAGAGACATAGACAGAGAGACATAGAGAGAGACAGAGACATAGACAGAGAGAGACAGAGACATAGACAGAGAGAGAGACATAGAAAGAGAGACATAGAGAGAGACAGAGACATAGACAGAGAGACATTGAGAGAGACAGAGACATAGACAGAGAGACAGAGACATAGAAAGAGAGACATAGAGAGAGACAGAGACATAGACAGAGAGAGACAGAGACATAGATAAACTGAGAGAGAGACATAGAAAGAGAGACACAGAGAGAGAGAGACATAGAAAGAGAGACATAGAGAGAGACAGAGAGATAGACAGAGAGAGACAGAGACATAGATACACAGAGAGAGAGACATAGAAAGAGAGACATAGAGAGAGACAGAGAGATAGACAGAGAGAGACAGAGACATAGATACACAGAGAGAGAGACATAGAAAGAGAGATATAGAGAGAGAGAGACAGAGAAAGAGACATCAGAATCAGAATTTGGTTTATTCGCCATGTATGTTATACAAACACGGAATTTACTGTGGCAGTGAGGTGCAAACACTAAACATATACGAATCTTAAATTAAGAAAAAGTACAGAAGTTTAACTATTCCTAAGAATTAAACAATCTAAGAATAAAACAATTTAAATATAAAATAAAATATAGAGGGAGTCAGGTGGCTGAGCGGTGAGGGAATCGGGCTAGTAATCCGAAGGTTGCCAGTTCGATTCCCGGTCATGCCAACTGACGTTGTGTCCTTGGGCAAGGCACTTCACCCTACTTGCCTCGGGGAAATGTCCCTGTACTTACTGTAAGTCGCTCTGGATAAGAGCGTCTGCTAAATGTAAATGTAAATGTAATGTAAAATATATATAAAAATAAGAATAAGACATTGACAGAGAGAGAGAGACATAGAGAGAGAGAATAGACAGCGAGAGAGACATAGACAGAGAGAAAGGGACATAGAGAGAGACATAGAGAGAGAGACATAGACAAACAGAGAAAGAGAGAGCATCTATGTGTCAGTGTGTCTAGAAACGTACTGCATGAATTTGCTCTGAAATCCAACAATGAACACTGCCCTCTAGTGGAAAATGTGACAATAGCGCTATTAAATGTAATAAAAGTGAATATTATGATCTTTTACTGTAATAATAACAGAGCACTCACTGTGGAAATTATGACGTGAAATACCACTGAGTAACTGGTATCATACAGTTAGCTTGGAAGCAAAGATAATCTGGATCCCCGTTTGGTATTTTGCTGTGATGTACATATCTGAAAATGAAAATAATGAAAACAAACCAGATTAGCCGCACTCTATCTGCGGTCTCTCGAATCCATCTTGGACTCGAGCTGCCTTTGCAGTTTCCAAAACATAAAACAAATCACACTGGCCGCAATCTATCTGCGGTCTCTTGAATACAAAAAACAGTAATAAAACAATAAAAATCTATAATAAATAAATAAATAAAAGTATAAAAGTACTAAAACCCTTCTGAGATCAAATTAGTTAAATGCTTTGGTAAAATGATTTTTACCAAAGCTAATGATTTTGAGTTTTAGGCTGTCTTTTGAAAATGTCTAGCGTGTTTGCTTCCCTAATATTTATGGGTAATTTAATTTGTTCCATAGTTTTGTGGCGTAATTGACAAAGGCTGCATCACCAATCTTCTTATGACTAATAGGGCCTGCATTTGATGATTGCAGTGTTCTAGCTGGTGTGTAGTTTATAAGAGAGTTAACAATGTAGCTAGGTCCTTGTCCGTGTAGAGCTTTGTATGTGAGGAAAAGTACCTTAAAGTCAATTCTGAAGGTAACAGGGAGCCTGTGTAAAGTAGCTATGAAAGGACTAATGTGTTCTCTCCTTTTAGTTTAGGTTAATAATCTAGCTTCAGAATTTTGAATGAGCTGTAGTCTTTCAGTGATTTTCCTGGGAAGACCAGCGAAAAGTGCGTTACAGTAGTCCAGCCGGATGGATATAAAAGCATGAATTAACTTCTCTGCATCATTTTGGTTTATGAATGGTTGTACCTTCGCTATATTCCTCAGGTCAGGGCTGGACTGGGACAAAAAATCGGCCCTGGCATTTTTGGCCCAGGCGGCCCACATCCACCGTGACTGGTCAGACACATTCCCTGCAGACAGTCCTTAAAATATGCGTGCATTCTATAATATGAGTTGCCTGTGTTGATGTGATAGCTTTGGATCCTCCAAGAGGGGTCTCAAGACTTATCTGTTGATCTTACACTTAAATAATTAATTAATTCGTAGAGTTATGATTTGTATATTTATGGTATTTTACGGTATTTTTATTTTTATTGATATTTGATATTGTATTGCCATTATTGTTATTATTACTATTTTGCTTAATATTGGCTTAGCAACTTTTAAAAACTGTTTACTGTTAATTTCAACTATTGTAAGATTCATATTGGGCTCACAAAAAACACACACACACAGCCTCCCTCCCTTCCTGAGTCCCTGTTAATTTGCCCACTCCTTACCACGTCGTTAACTACTCTTTCTTCCATCTTCTCCTCACTCGCTCCCATGGCCCTGTCATGGTCACTCTCCTGCTCCTCGGCTTCTTCCCTGACCCTGTCAGTATGTTTCGGCCTCTCTGAGCCAGCTACCTCTCCTCCTTCCTCTACAGGTGCTGAAGTTGAAGCAGCTAAAGCCCCCCCCAAACATGTTCGAAATGTTGGCACATTTTGTGGCATTCGCCTGTACATTTGTATCTTTTTGTCCCATAACTTGTCTGCGCCTCCCTTGCGCTTTGGTGGTCGTTTCTCCATTTTAGCGATGCAAAACTTTAACGATGCTAAACCAGCATAAGCATTAGTCAACAGCTTGTGTCTCAGGGCCTGCGGGAGGCGATATCAGAGCTGCCAACTCTCACGGTTTCGCAGTGTGACACACGCATTTCAACGCATTCACGCTCTCACGCCTGGGGGGTGGGGGGGGGTGCGTTGCTACCAAATCTCACGCCAAGGTTTTTGGACAAGTTGGCAGCCCTGCGATATTATGAATCAGTGGAAGGGGGTTCCTTGATTTGATTGTGTCAGGCCAGTGCCAATAAAGAAAATTAACCAATGGGCCGCTGTCAGTTCTCTATGGGCCGGCCCGACCAAAAAAAAAGACCAATTGGCTGCTGTGGGGCCGGCCCAACCAACAACGGCCCAAAAGTGCGTCAGCCCACCGCAGATGGCCAGTCCGGCCGTAGTTGGTCATACCTTCATATATTCCTCAGGTGAAAGAAAGCTGTTTTGGTCACTTTATTAATGTGAGAGTTGAAATTTAAATGTGAGTCCAGGATTACGCCGAGACTCGTCACCTCTGGTTTAAGACAGGGGGTTAAACCTCCTACATTCTTAGTTAGCATCTCTCTTTTGGATTTGGGGCCACATAGTAGGACTTCAGTTTTGTCTTCATTTAATTTAAGAAAGTTATCATTCATCCATTTGTTTATTGCCGACAAGCAGTTGGTAATGGAATTTATGGCTGTTGCATCGTTGGGTTCAGTGGATATATATAGTTGTGTGTCATCCGCATAGCTATGGAAATCTATGTTATGTTCTCTGATTATGTCACAGAGTGGTAACATATAAAGAGAAAAAAGTAATGGACCTAAGCAGCTTCCTTGAGCAACCCCGTAGCAGTTCTCATGTTTCTTGGACCTATGGTCTCCTAAACTAACATAAAACTTCCTTCCTCTGATATATGATTTCATCCAGTTCAATACACTATCCGTGAACCCAATAAGCTTTTCCAGTCTATTGATTAGGATGTTGTGATTAATGGTATCAAATGCTGCACTGAGATCTAACAGGATAAGGATAGAGACTTTATTTGCATCAGTTTAGTCTGAGGTCGCTAATTATTTTGGTGAGAGCAGTTTTAGTACTGTGATATTTCCTGAAACCTGACTGCGAGACTTCCAGGATGTTATTTTCTTCAAGAAAATAATTTAATTGGACTAATATTATCTTTTCCAGTACCTTACTAATAAATGGAAGGTTTGATATTGGTCTGTAATTTGCAAGTATACTGTTATCCAATTTGGCTTTCTTTAATAGGGGCTTTACAACAGCTGTTTTGAAGGCATCTGGGAAGACGCCAGTTCTAAGGGATGTATTTATAATCTCTAGCTTCGGACCTGAGATACCATCAAACACTCGCTTAAAGAATGTTGTGAGTATAGGATAAATATCTGAGGTTGTGGAGTTACATTCGCTGACGATTTTGGAAAGTTCACTTAGTGTGATGCATGTAAATGTGCTCATGGTTATGATGCAGGATCTACTGATGGCAGTTTCACCTCCACTAGTAATAATACTAGCTCTGATCGAAGTTATTTTGTTATTAAAGAACAAAGCAAGCTCTTCACATTTAACTGCTGAGGATGGAGGGGGGGCAGGGACAGTGTTTAGCAGCTGGTCAATGGTGGAGAAGAGAAATAATGTTGGAAAAATATTTTTTCCTTGCTAGACAGATGGTTTTGTTATAGGTGGTTAGTGTATCTTTGTAGATATTGTAGTGGATAGTGATCTTTGTTTTCCTCCATTTTCTCTCTGCTGCACGGCATTTTCTTTTCGTTTCACTAACATTTTTATTTCTCAGCCATGGGGAGGTTCTGCTTGTGGACTTCTTTATGGTTTTCAGTGGTGCAACAGAGTCTAACACAGATAATGGTGCATCATTGAGGTTCTCTACCATTTCATTCAGAGAGCATTCATGATTAGTCGGCTCATATAGAGCAAATTCCTCAGAAAATGTCATCATAGCTCTATCGTCTAGATGTCTTTTTTGGACTAAGAATTCTTTTGTGGTTTTTCTAAGGATGATTTCCACATTAAAAAGTATACAATGATGGTCTGAGAGGGGTAGATCAGTTATTGAAAAATTATTGATGTTTAGTCGAGTTGTTATTACTAGATCTAGTCTTTTTCCGTGCTGGTGTGATGGATCAGTTATGTGTTGAGTTAGATCGAAACTGTCAAGGAGATTTAAGAGCTCAATAGTTCTTGGGTCTGCTTTTTTATTTACTTGGATATTCAGGTCTCCGTTTAAAACTACTTTGTCATATCTGGTGACACATAGTGATAATAGTTCAGAGAATTCTTGTATGAATATTTGCGAGTGCTTGGGTGGCCGATATATAATAACAAAAAGTATTGATTCGGTTTTGAGCTCTATAGCAAGATATTCAATTGATGTAAATTCACCTAGCTCAGTGATTTTGAACAGCAGTTTAGATGAGAAAATAGCTGCGACTCCTCCACCTTTTTTTGATTTCCTAGAAACTTGGTGAAAGCTGTAATCGGGCGGACACGCTTCTATCAAAGTTGCTGTCGCCGTGTCATTGTTAAGCCAGGTTTCTGTTTTCTTTAACCAGATCATTAACAAGAAATGTTTTGTTATTTAGTGATCTAACATTTAGAAAGGCCAGTTTCATCTGTGGGGTATTAACAGATAAAACAGGGGGAGATAGATTTGTAGGAAGAATATGGATAGTTTTGAGACTTCTAACACGAGTTTCAGGTTTTGCATGGTGGCTGTCCTAGCGTAGCTTTTATTTGGGAAAGTCTATATCACTGAGCTGTTCCATCACAAGGGAATTCATCCGGGGGGTGAAGATCTGTGCAGGGCCCATGTCCTTGCAGGAGGCTTTTTGAATGTTCTGTTCTGTTCCATGGGAGGTTGTTTGGGATGCGTCAGTCAGCTTCGACACTGCAGGGATAGGGAGAGAAACTTGATTTGTGGTCAGGAGCACGTCCACCCAAACCCTCTACGGTTTGGTGGTGGTGTCCGTCAGCTTGAAAACGGTCTGCACAGTTCCAGAACACATTGAAATTATCGATAAATCTCAGTTTGTGTGCCAAACATGTGTTGAAAGATAGTAGTCAACTGAAGGCTTCTTTTCCTCTGCGAAAACATGCAATCGGTCCGCTGATGAATACATCTTGATATCTGTTGAGTGTGCTCAGTAGCTGGGTGAAATGTTTTTTAACCCTTGTATTATCTTCGGGTCATTCTGACCCATCAGTCATTGTGACCCACCGTCGTATTGCGAAAAATTTACCGCATAGAAAAACAAAGTGAAGCATTTTCTTTTAACCGTTGGGCTGTCTCAGACCCCCCACATTGCGAAGGTTAAAATACAATTATTTTTGTTTGTTTTTGTATTGGGTAAACACAACGATGGTTCGTTATGAACCTTTGGGTCATGTGACCCGAAGGCAGCACAAGGGTTAAGTATCTCAGTGCCAGTTTTTTTGTGCAGGATATCAAACGAGCCAGTGTGGATGATAATCTTGGGGTTGTTTGGTTTATTGTTGAGGATTGTTTGTACATCTGATGACAGTTCTTCGAGGGCGGGGCCTCTTTGGTTTAGCGCCAAGATCAGGCCATGACTCATCTGGTCCACCAGCCGGTGGAGAGAAAGCCGGTTCCAAGGGTGGCTCATTAGCCAGCGTCACAAGCCATGGTTCTACAGGGAACAAGCTTTACATTTACATTTAGTCATTTAGCAGACGCTCTTATCCAGAGCGACTTACAGTAAGTACAGCAACATTCCCCCGAGGCAAGTAGGGTGAAATGCCTTGCCCAAGGACACAACGTCATTTGGCAGAGCCGGGGATCGAACCAGCATCCTTCTGATTACTAGACTGATTCCCTAACCGCTCAGCCACCTGCCTCCCCACATTATTTGGTGGCCGGTGGATCACCAATAAAAAAAACAGTGCGAGTGGCGTCAACTGCGCCAGTGATACTGCGAGTCGAGATACAATTTGAAAACAAAAGCGTTTCGTTATGAACAGTAGTCTATTAAAGTCTGGACTGATAACGAGGACGTAGAGTGTAGTCTAGTGGAGCTTAACGACTGTATTTTCAGTTTTTGACATATGAGGATATTTGCACAGTATTAAATAAATATATTTAGTTATACACTGTGTTCTGCTGTTATCTAAAGGTAGGATATGTGATGTTATCCTGTATTTCATCCAATGATGAAATTGAGTGAAAAAAACGTGTGTGAGGAAAACAAAATATATAAATATTACGAGTAACCGTTCTTCCCACATTTACTTTCTGCAGTCTGACTACAGTACGGTCATCTGTGTCGCCAATTCTCACTGTCTCCAAAATGTGCGTAAGCCTACGGATGGGTCAGAGTTTGCTTGGAGGTCCGCACATTCTCCCGTCAAGTAATTTTTTTATAAATCACAACCTTCCAACCTAATATTAAATAAACCTTCACAAATATCCCAGTTTCAGTTTAACTCCTGTAAAAAATTATAGAAAATAATAAAAATATATATAAAGAGTTATATTTTTTCCATTTCACTTCCATGTTGCCTTGTTTTATGGTCGGCCTACTGGTGTCTCCACTGAGTCTCTTTGCTTAAGATGCACAATGGTGCGTATCCACTACAGCGTTGTTTTAAAGCTCTGCACCGCATGCCTTTCCACAGTACACCATGCTTGGGGGCTAACAGTTCCTTAAGGTCACTGTTGTAGTTCATGTAAAACGGTGTCATGGCCAAGTGTGCAGACTTGGGTTCATGTACTCACCATATCGATCATTATTGATATAAATATAGGTGCTCCTGTCTCGATCAAAATACAGCTTTTACACACATGATGCAAGGAATCAGATACGCTGACTAGATGTAGCATGATCTTATCATCACCTCCCTGACGAAGGCCCTTCTCCCTCTCCAATCGCTCAGTTTGGCCGGGCAGCCAACACTAGGAAGAGTCCTGGTGGTTCCAAACTTTTTCCGTTTACCGATGATGGGGGGCCACTGTGCTCATTGGGACCTTAAATGCTGCAGAAATCTTTAGTTTCAAGTCTTTTATTGTCAGGTGCACAGAACAACACAAGGTCAGACTGGGCACTGAAATTCTTGGGACAAGACAACGCAAGCAACCTGGCATAACATAACATGTAAGTACTAAGAACATAGATTACATCTATGATAAGCTAAAGTAGAATAGAAATAAAATAATAATAAACCTCCTAAATATACAAAATAGTATGCAATATAGATTTTTCTTTTTGATCTATATTTTATATTTATAATATAACCTTATATAGACAGGTGTGTGTCTTTCCAAATCATGTCCGATCAACTGAATTGAAACAGGTGGACTCAAGTTGTAGAAACATCTCAAGGATGATCAGTGGAAACAGGAAGCACCTAAGATCAATGTTGAGTTTCATGGCAAAGACCGTGAATACTTATGAACATGTGATGTTTGAAAACATTTACAGTATAGATTTGCAAACATTTCAAAACAACCTTTTTCACGTTATCATTATGGGGTATTGTGTGTAGAATTTTGAGGGGGAAAATGAATTTAATCAATTTTGAAATACGTCTGTAACATAACAATATAGTATATGTAGGGAGTCAGGTGGCTGAGCGGTTAGGGAATCGGGCTAGTAATTTGAAGGTTGTCAGTTCGATTCCCGGCCGTGCAAAATGACGTTGTGTCCTTGGGCAAGGCACTTCACCCTACTTGCCTCGGGGGAATGTCCCTGTACTTACTGTAAGTCGCTCTGGATAAGAGCGTCTGCTAAATGACTAAAATGTAACTCCAGGATTATGCTTCTTTTTCTTTCAGTCATGACTGCAGCAATGCACTCGAATCTGCGCTGAGTGTGCTTTCACTGAGTGAGAGTGAGAGAGCATGGCGCGCTGCAGCTGATGAACTCATGATAAGCACAGACACAGCGGAAGAAAAAATAGTTCCCATTGACTTTCTTATTTAAGTACATTTATATACTATACGGCACAACTATTAGAAAAATATTCTAAAATCACTTGTTTCAAATAAATCCCAGGTAGGATCGATATTTCAAATTGAAAATCGATCCTTTTGATACAATGCCAGTATCGAAAATATCGATACTTTAGGATCGATCCGCCCATCCCTACTGACAGCAGTGGAGATGAGAGCGCGCTTAAGAAACAGTTAGAGAGGAGGAATCTATCTAAATATAAAATTATTGGTCACAAATCATTGGTCACATTTCTAAATACTAAATGGTGTTCGCCTACCACGATTCTATATAAATACATCGTATTATACCGATGCAAAGATGTTAGAAACGATGCATCGCGATTCCTCCCACATTGTATCCGGTGCACACTTTTTTGATCCGGGCCATCGCATCGTGAGCTTTTATGCCGATGCATCGATGCGATAAGAGCGTCTGCTAAATGACTAAAAATGTAAAATGTAAATATGTGGAAAAAGTGAAGCGTTGAGAATACTTTCTGGATGCACTGTCGTTAAACAAACAGCAGCAAGCACACTTCACACAAAAATGGTACCCTCTAGTTTACATTACGTTATGATTATAACATTATATTAACTTAGCAGACACTTTGATTCAAAGCAGCATACAAATAGACCATATGGAAAGTACAGCAGAAGATCCAGCAACAGAAGTGCAGGGTTTTAACAGCATTTTGGTGGTCAGAGTCAAGGTCTTGTCTATATCAGACAGCAATGCGTAGTTCGGGTGTTGGCTTCCAGATAATTCTCCAGGATACTTCTCAGGTTGGTTTCTGCAAACCCACAGAGCAAGTGGACAAGCTGCTGCAGGATCATCTATCTATGAACCCCCTGAAGGCTCTGCTCTGCTCTTGCTCGTTTTGGGGGCTTTCATCTGGTAAAATGCACACTCAACATTTTGTAGTGCCAGTGTGTGAAGGGGTTGAAGGGAAATGGTACAGGTTCCTTCCTCCCTCATTCCCTTTCCTTCCCTTCCTCCCCCCTCCCAAAGTTTATCTCCATGTTCTCTCACCACATCACCAGACCACTGTCCACCTGGCCTCAAAACCCATAAAGCACTCTCTAAACACACACACACTCATACAGCTTACAAAAGTAGTGTCTAACCTGAACCCTTACACACACACACACGCATACACTCACACGCGTCTGCAACAACACAGCAGCCAGCTCTGTGCCCCTCAAGTCTTTTAATAGACCTGAGTAGAGCTGCAGCTGCCTGAGTGTGTCCACATCACATCTCTCCTGCCCCCCTCATCTATCTCTCTCTCTCCTGGCTGCCCCCCTCAGCTCTCTCTCTCTCCTGACTGCCCCTCTTACTCCCATTTCCTCTCTTTCTGTCTCCTGTTCCGGTTCCTTTTCTATTTCTCTCTTTCTCACTCTCTATTTTCCCAAACTTTTCTTCCAATATCTACCCCAACCCCCCTCTCTCTTCCTCTCTCTCTCTGTCTCTCTCTGTCTGTCTGACCCACACACTTCATAGACACTCATAGACTCTGAGCGTTCCTCTGGACCAGTCATCATGGCCGACAGAAAGACAGGAGCCAGTGGTCGTCCTGCAGCGAGGAGAAAGGAGAAGAAGGAAGTGGTGGAGGTGAAGAAGGAGCCGAGGAAGGAGGGGAAAGCCCCGGCAGCGGGGGAGAAGACACCGGCCAACGCGCCGGCCGCCCCTGAGGCTAACGGAGGAGCGGCCAATGGCACGGCGGCACCAGCAGCTAACGGAGAAGCGGCTAACGGCACGGTAGCACCAGCAGCTAACGGAGAGAACGGGGAGGTCCAGGTGGAGCCCATGGAACTGCCTCCGTTTGAAATAATCACAGGGTGAGTGAGCACCAGAACCCAGTATCTGACACGTGGGTAGACATCGACTGGAGACATAACCTCTCACAGTGGCTTGGCTCCATTCTGGATCAGCGTCAGTCAGTGACTGGTTAGTGTCTCAGTGTTTTCCTGTTCTATAGGGACTACGTATGAGAAACTACATAATGTATCAGGTCTTTGGATGAATAGACGTCTAGACAGAGTCCTGTACAGAGTCTGTGGTTAAGAGTCAGAGAGATAGAGAGAATTAATGAAATACAATGGCAGTATAGAATCGCTCCTAACAGGCAAAAGTTTTATGATGGACTAAAACATCCCATCAGTGTGGATCTGAAAACAAAAGTAATTGTGCTTGAAGCTGATCTACTTGAATTAGATGATAGTGTGTGTTGTGGAGGCTCTGGCTAATCTGCATCCAATCATAAACCTGGTCCACCTGGCCCTGTCATTGGCTGGTTGCCAATGACCCGGTGCTGAAACTTGCATCGTCATTGGTTCATGAAGAGCAACCCAATGTCTAAGTGTTGCAGGGTCTCAGGTTAAATTTAGGGGCGTTCGAGAAGGTTAGTAATCTCAATCTGGGTCAGCGGTCTGTCATGGAAAACCCCCTGGCTCTGTTTTGATCCTCAGTTTGTGTTGATGGGCAAGTGGCAGAGATACGAATGCGATCAAATTAGATTAGCCAACGCTGCATGTGTACAGAAATCCAGACGAGAATAACGTCAAGTCCACGGTGAGAAATCAGTCAAGAAGGAATTAAGAGCTAAATAACGTCTCGCACGTGTTGTACTGTAATGGGGAACATGTCAGATTTGTGAAGAAGGAAGGGAAGGTCACTTTATTTGAATATGGGAACCGGGTCACTGTAAAGCGTATCTGTCACTTCCCAGACTCACTAATGAGGAACTTAAGACTCGGAGGGGATCATAACACCATTTATCTGTTTACACTCATGACCCTGATTAAACCATCGGGGCCAAATAGCTACATGTTGACATATGGAGTCTCCTCAGGTCTGTCAGGAGACAACCGGTCACTGAAGTCCTACTGACATGATCTCTAATGTAGTCTAGTGACTTGGTTTAGATCTTCTACTTTCAAAATGGCCACCTCAATCAAAACATTGGACTAGTTGACCAACACAATCCTAACTCAACCGATGCACAAATGAGATGTTTTGAGACGTAGGATGTTAGTACAGTAGATCAATGTAGCTACAGTACTGTAACAGGTGGAATAGCTGTATTGGAATAAACCTTGATCCTGCATGCATCCTCCCGTGTCCATAATGTGACTGTGGGCAGAGCGGGCGGCTCATAATGTAGAGCACACAGCCTGGGCCTGTCTTGGAATGTGGACAAGTGGGTAACGAAATCAGAGGGCTAAAAATACAGAGCTAGCATTCCACGCTAGGCTGCGCTGACGCCCTAAACTTAGCCTGTCAGGCCAGCTGGTATATCTGCTGGCTCTCAGGCTCTGAATCTTTCAATCTTTCTCTCTCTCGCTCATTCTCTCTTTCATTCTGTCTCTGTTTTAACAAGACAACAGTGACGGGTGCAATACCTTATGTATTTGGCATGGGTGGGGAAGGACTATTTTGCCAACCTGTGCAAATGTTTAAAGTATGAAACTAAATCGTTCTACTCTAGGGCGTCAGGTGGCTGAGCGGTGAGGGAGTCGGGCTAGTAATCCGAAGGTTGCCAGTTCGATTCCCGGTCATGCCAACTGACGTTGTGTCCTTGGGCAAGGCACTTCACCCTACTTGCCTCGGGGGAATGTCCCTGTACCTACTGTAAGTCGCTCTGGATAAGAGCGTCTGCTAAATGTCTAAATGTAAAATGTAAATGTACACTCTTCCAGAGAGTCTATTTTTGGCATTTCCATCTAAGGATTGAAGTATTGAAGTGTGATTTGTGAGGTGAAATCTGTTCCGTTGAACCTGAATATCATGCTGCTCAAATATACACTGTTGCATCTGGAGATTTGAACTCCTACAGTGAAGATTGTCTGTGTTTTTTGAGAAAGCAGTAGAACATGATGATGAGACATGAGAGGTATGATACCTTGGACACAGTACACCCCTCAACTTTCTCACTGAGGCGCATTTCTACTGATGGTGCCGTCTCAGTGTGATCCCTACTCGATTTAGAGGTTGAGTTGACTCAAGTTACGGGCCCATGTGGGTGTATAAAACCAATCAGATTACAGATGTTTCAGACCAATCAGAGCACAGATGTTTCAGACCAATCAGAGCACAGATGTTTCACTCTAATCATTGAGTCTAATAGTAAAGCTAATAGACAAAAAGGCACATTGAAACACTTATCTTTCCAATTATTAAACCACATTTTTAAAGATGTTAAACATTTAGCTTTTTTGTCATTTACTTTGAGAGTACCTTAGTAGAAGAACGTAACTTAATGTGACCTCTTAGATAACTGGGTGTTGCAGACAAGATTAGAATCTAAAATCCCCTTCAATGATTATATCTATTTAAATGCAGGGTAATAAGAAACTACAGTGATGTATCCACATTTTTTCAGTTTGAAATAGAATGACTTATGACTATTTTAAAAGATTTGGAAATGCTTTCTGATACTAACAACACTTCCTACATGGAAGAACCAAAGCAATGTGTAGTTCCAGATGAGGATGAGAAGAGATCAGGATGTAGTTCCAGATGAGGATGAGAAGAGATCAGGATGTAGTTCCAGATGAGGATGAGAGGAGATCAGGGTGTAGTTCCAGATGAGGATGAGAAGAGATCAGGATGTAGTTCCAGATGAGGATGAGAAGAGATCAGGGTGTAGTTCCAGATGAGGATGAGAGGAGATCAGGGTATAGTTCCAGATGAGGATGAGAAGAGATCAGGGTGTAGTTCCAGATGAGGATGAGAAGAGATCAGGGTGTAGTTCCAGATGAGGATGAGAGGAGATCAGGGTGTAGTTCCAGATGAGGATGAGAAGAGATCAGGGTGTAGTTCCAGTCTCTCCCTTCTTATGGCCCTCCCATCTCTTCCCTAGGGATCGCATCGATCCGTTCTTCTTCAAGTTCCAGTTCAAGAACGTGGAGTACTCATCGGGCAGGAACAAGACGTTCCTGTGCTACCTGGTGGACCAGGGCAGTGCTGCCGAGGGCCTTCTGAGGGGCTTCCTGGAGGACGAGCATGCAGGGGCCCACTCCGAGCAGGCCTTCTTCCTCCAGACCCTGCCCAGCTACGACCCCGCTCTCAAATACACTGTGACCTGGTAGGCAACCGACCCTGCTCTCAAATCTCTAACCTTTTCCAAACAGTTACCAGGGATGACTCCCCAGATGGGTAGGCCAATGTGTCACAAATCATCTGGCAAGTCCTGTATCATATTTGCTACATGAGTTTCAGAGATCTCTACGTCATTAACATGATCAATACTTCCCTGAAAAACCTGTTGCATACAATCCTATAGGCTACATGTCTTGTACCATCTGGTGGATTTTCCCTGCACTGCAGGCAGTAGCAGGCATTTAAAGGGGTGATTGACTGGGTTTTTTGGGTATTTCACACTATTCCTTAAGGTCTCCGAATAGGGTATGTAACATTGGTTGGGCTGAAAATGGCCCGGGTGCTGTTCTATGCCCCCTGATACATCCAGTGAAATTTTCCCGGGAAAAAACGCAAGGTTTTCTCCTTTTATGGTATGCTCATGAATATATCGATGAGCTGCGCACTGATTGGTTGGTTTACAACGTGTGAAACTGTGGAGCAAAGACGCAACACGGCCAACAGCACTCACTGAAACAAGAAGGTGAAGACTTGAAATAAAAACTTACAAATAAATCTATTGTGTCTACACAACACTGTTTTCAACAGATTGACTAGATATCATTTCAAATGATTACGTTAGTTGTTTCCACTTCTGTTGTCGAAGCAAACAGCATCGCCTTAGGTGGGTAACGTTAGCACTACAGCTTACCAAACTATCGTGATTCAACTCAGCTTCAGTTAGCTCTAGCTATCTTGCTGAAAAATAGATCTGGACAAAAATGCATCTTGAATTGTAGATTTACATGACAACACAGGTTATTTATTTGAATGAAACACAGTCAGGAACATGAAACAACGTTAGCCCCATTGCCAATAAACTATGCTAAATCATCACACATTCTACCTATGCTCTTGCGTTAGCATTTTGTAATGTTTTCTTAGCCTACCTCAATTCTGACTTGTGTGCCGAGTCCGACACCTGGACTTCTGTGTGCGTGCTGCAGTGGCTATTTGGCAAGCTCAGAAAAGCGCGCTGACATGGAATTTTGCGGGCATTGGTTTGTGTTTTCGGTTAAACTGCTTTGATTTGACAAGCGTTGATTGGATTACTGCTTTTTTTCGGGATTATCAATCTAAATGAATGCACTGACTAATAAAATAAATTGTTAAAACTTTTTAACGGGGCACAGCAGATTTATACTGGGGCACGTGCATGGTAGTCGTTTCCCGATTTTGGTTTTCTTATTTCAAAACGAAAATCCATTGGCCGCAAAGTACACGGACCCCAATGCCATGTTTATGTACCATGTCAGCGTAAAGGAAAGCTCAGAGTAGCTGAAAGGCTTGGCGACCGGCGCGGAGAAATGCGCGTCTGGTGTGAACAGCTTTTGCTCAGTCGTAGCCGATCGTGGCGCGGCGCGTCCAGGCGTAACGATGCCCCTGAGTTACGGGGAAGATGGTGATGATGAGGAGAAGGAATGGTCTCCTAATGCAGTGCTTACTGAGGGAAGCTCAGATAGAGGTGAGGAGGAAGACTTGCAAGAGGAAAGTGTTGACCAGACTAGTGCAGAAGTAGAGGGCCCAGCACTGCAAGAGGAAAGTGTAGACCAAATGAGCAGAGGTAGAAGGCCCAACAGCAACAACAACAAAACAGTCGGCAAGGGGTAAAGTGAAAACGAAAAAATACAAGTGTAAAAAAGTACAATATGAACCTCCCGCTGTTGAATTTAATGAATGTGTTGAGGAAGCCATAGAAGACAGGTGTGCCTGGACACCATACATGTTTGTTAATGATGAAATGCTGCAGGAAAATGCAGAACAAACAAACAAACGTATACACAGTGTACAGAAATAGGGAAAGTCAGTTAACACAACTGCCAAAGAAATGGAGCAGGTTCTGGGTATGTACATGCACATGGGGTTATTACAGATGCCCAGTGTACGAGCATAAGATGGAAACAAAGCAGTCCATAGTTTGTGATGTCATGTCTCATTTTTGACTAAAGGTCCAATAAACACTTTTATTTAAAAAATCTGAATTTTCTGGATATTATTTGCTTCACAGGGTTAGGACATTGTGATACCCTCATAAAATTATTCAACAGAACACCCCACACGTAATGTATTCCTTTAGCATATGCTTTAATCCAAAGCAATGCACGGGAGGGGTGGATTTGAACCTGCAACCTCTTGATCTGCAGTCAAATAATCCACCACTGAGCTGTACCTATCTCCATGTGGTGTGTACATATTTCCCATCTCCCCCAAGGTATGTGTCCTCCAGTCCTTGTGCCACCTGTGCAGCCAAGCTGGTGGAGGTACTCCAGGCCAGGAAGAGCCTGAAGCTGACCATCTTCTCCGCCCGGCTGTTTGAGTGGGAGGAGCCGGACATCCAGGCAGGGCTGAGGGCCCTGGCGCAGGCAGGCTGCAAACTGAGGATGATGAAGCCCCTGGACTTCTCCTACACCTGGGACACGTTCGTGGAGAGTGATGAACAGAGCTTCACGCCCTGGGAGGACTGCCAGGAGAACTACGAGTACTACCAGGAGAAACTGGCTGACATCCTGCAGTGACCACAGTGAGTGGGAATACATACACGCACAAACACACATGAAGAAGTATGATCATGTACTATACACACACACGAGAGAGGTGGCGAGAGAGAGTTGAGCAGGCTCAGCTTTAGAATGAATTGGATGGGGGGGCCGATCCTGAAGTTGAGCAAAAGCCAGGGAGGGCAACAGGGTGGCAGGAGATGGAGGTGGTTTAGGGAGGGAGACAGGGAGGCAGGAAATGGGTGGAGGGTAGAAGATTGTCAGAGGGAGTAGAAGGCTTGTTTGGATTCAGCCACATGTAGGGATAGGATTACTTTGATTCATCAATCAGTCACACAAGGATTAAGAGGAGAGGACAAGCTTAGCTTGAATCCTAAGGTTTTGAACTTGAATATACAGACAAAGGTCATTTCATATTCCAATCCAATTGTTAAACAAAATAAGTAGGGATGCACCAATATGGAAATTGTGGTCGTTACTGATAACCGATAACTCTATATATTTGGAAGCTGATAACTGATTAAATGCCGATAAATACAAAGCCTGAGTCTGATTACAAAAACAAAAGGCAACCAAATACAGTGGACAACTGCTTTTAACTCGTTAATGAGCAGGGTCACAAATATGTGATCGTTCGAATGTGGGTCCCACAGCGTAACATCACAAATATGTGATTTGAACATTCCAATAGAATATTTTGCGATAGACAAAAACGCTTTAGTATGGTTGCAAAATGTACTAATTATAAGGCTATCAAGTAACACTAGCATGGTAGTAGCATAGCTATGAGTATTATGCTAGGTAAATTAGCCCGGCACCTATCTAAGCTAGCTAGCTACCATTTCAAACAAAAATACTTACGCTGTGGGGACCTTCCGAAATATTTGGAACTCACTAATCTAAAGGTTAACCTTAACTGAATAAAAACATACAGATATTTTTTTACCAATTGATCAGATTTCTTTTAATTTTACAATTAATTATACATTCCTATGGCCGACTTTCTTTTATATAAATAAAATATATTGCCTGACATAAAAAATAAGTGATTCAACAGGCGGAAATAATACACAATATATTTTTTGGATTATATTATTTGTTGACCAAATCATCGAGCCGATAACAAAACACTAAAAATATACATTTATTGGCCAATACCGATATGGCCGCCGATATATCGTGCATCGCTAAAACTAAGAAATACATTTTTTTACTAATTTCATCAAGTTGATCTTGATGTATCTTTAAACGTGGTTACCTTTTTGTCTCAAGGCTTATTTGTGCTCTTTATTGGTTCAATCTTCTTTCATGGCTTCGTTCTCATCAACAATCTGCAACAATCGTCTGTCATTCCAAATTCCTGTCTATCGTCACTATCTCCAACACCTGTCTTTTTCTCCGGACACAGGAATGCTGTTGGCCCAGAGTTCCCCCAGCCAGCTCAGACATGTGGACATCAGTCAAACATCTGCAGAGCAGATCTCTTGTGGAAAGGGCTGATGTCTGTGTGTGAGTTTGTGTGGGTGTTTGTGTGTGGGTGAGAGAACATTGTTAACCCTAACCCTAGAAACCAGATTCCAACACCACCTTTCCTCTGACCCATGTCCCGGCTTTTGCCTATTTTGGGGTTGTCCTGGCAGGGAGTTTTGGGGTATGTAGTTCTTTGGTGGAAAACTATTTTGTATCAATATGCAGTGAAAGCTTCTGCACATCTTGAATGCATTGCACTGGTTATCATATAACATATTGTAACATTGTAACATTGTAAATTATCCTCATTCATTGATAACAATAAGAAACCGGGGAAGCCGAAGCATAAAACAAACTGCACTAATTTACCTCTGAAACTCAGTGGTATAATAATAGTGTAGTGGGATGGTGATATTACAGGGACTTACAATGTTCTAATAATGAAACGATGCCATAGAGAATGTGTTATAGGTTTGGATACTGTATGAGTTACTGAATGTGACCGGTACATTATTACTGTTGATGTGAAACACATTCAATATATTTGTTTTACACATTTTGCTGTTGTGGTTAGTATTTAAAAAGTGGATGAATGACAAAACTTTTTTTACTTGCATACACACACTATTTCTTGAATTTCCTCTTTTAAACACTAAATTGTAATATATTGAAAAAGTAAAGTGATATACAGTTTCTATTTTGAACATATGAGATTATTAAAATGTTGTCATAATCACTGATCAATATATATTACTTGTGTTTTATGGAAATAAATTTGTCACTGAAATACTACAGTTCCATCAATTTTTTTTATCTCAAATATCTGCACTACAGTCACACTAAATGTAAAAAAATATATGTACACAGCTTATACTCTTGGCACCTGTTCCTAATAATAATTACAATTTGTCTGAAGATGTGAATATATATTATGAAGTGTAAAGCTTAAACCAAAAAAGGTAAATAGAAAGAATTCCATAATGGGAAAAACTGTTATTCCTTGAGTAATAAACTAAAATAGATATACAGTAGGGATGTGCATCTCCATCACTGAGGACGATGCGATACACATCTCGATGCACTGCCAACGATCCGATACATTAAAGATACATAAAAGCAACTACTAATGCGATACGATTCACCCCTATTGCGATGCAGTGCGATTCGACACAATGCGATTCAATGAGATGCGATGCAAAAGAATATGATGATATGCAATTTAATATGGTACATCATGATTTATTTCTTTGTGAGACAGCAAATCAACAATTAACTAAACAAGTGAAAGGTTTACTTCACATATTAAACAAAGTCTATGACAAAAGATAAAATAACATCAGGCCTGGACCTTGCCTTAAACCAGTCCTTCTTTCCTGTTGTATGTGTTCTCTGAATGTAAAAAAGGGTAAACTTTTACTGGCAGTCACAAGCTTCTGTAAACACTGTCATAACACCTCACACACTAAATTGAACTCATACGTCCTACTTTAAGGTTTTTCTCAATGACTCAGCTATCTCTCGTCTTACTTTGTCGTACATAACAGGGATTTGTTTCTCGGAGAATAGCTTCCTATTCTTGCTAGGGGTACCGGTGGAGCTAGCCACTGACTGTAGCCATAGCTGAATCCGAGGGGGAGGCATACGTCTCCACACAAATACCATGTAGCCTCTTCAGGTGACTAGCTAAATTAGCCGTGCTCCCTGTGTACTTTATAGCAGCACGACATATCTTGCCAATTGCATGGGTCTTGTCAAATTGCCCCTTTCTTGTAAAATCCGAAGTGTTGCCAAACCTTGGATTTAATGCAATTCGTAGGGACGTGTAATTCGCCATGATAACACTCTCCCGAACACGCCTTACAACTCGCGCGAAACTTGGCCGAGAGACTTGATGAGAATCGGCCACTGACAGCTAGGGATGGGCGATACCAATCATTTCCTTTTCGATCCGATACCAAGTACTTTAAAGACCAGTATCGTCGATATCAATACTGATACCTAGGGGTGGGCGATATGGCCAAAATCTTCTATCACGGTATGAGTCATTTTATATCATGGTTACGGTATATATAATGGTATAGTAATTGTTCTGTAAATTCAATTAAGAAATGGTACAAAATAACCATACCATACTTCATCATCACACTCGATTATTTATTACAAACAAAACAACTGCCTCACATGAGACAACACTTGAGTTAATAACAAAAGACTCAAAAAAGTTACGTGTACGAGCGTTCCGATTGGCTGATGCGCAGTCATGCCATCCGCGTGGTGACCTACTCACAGCTCAATACGGATCCGTAATGGCCTCCGACGAAAATTTCAAAATGAGCGAAAGCGATCAGAGTTTTACTATCCATATCTAACTTCGGTTTCGGCATATCAACCTCGTTAAAACTCGGTCGATATGTTAAAGCCTCAGTTTGATATTTCCCGGCATGACCTCACTCTCAGTTAGTAAGTAGCCTAGTTCGCCTTCACTAGTCATGATCAAGAATGCTAGCAACGCCACCAGTGTAATTTTACAACAATAATTTTACATCAGGAGACATAAAACTTGAACAACAAATCAAATTGGTTACCTGCAGAATGGGTCATCAAATATATTATTAATTAGCATCGGCATGAATGTGGTCCGCTTAGACAAAATACACTCCGTTCCGTCAGACCAACGCAAATGTGCTTCAAGGTCAAACGAAAATAGCAAATCAAATAAAAGTTAAACTACAATTCTAAATATCTATTATCTATTATATATAAGAATGCGATTTATATGATGGCTTATATACAATACAACAACCAGATATTTAATTGACACGTGTAATACAAAAATATAGTATAAAAGTATACCGCGGTTGAAACGGTATAGCCAAATCTCTCCCGGTAGACACATTTCTACCGTCGCACGGTATATATCGTCATACCGCCCAGCCCTACCGATACCGATAATTCTATGAAATATTTGTTTTTGAGTAATTTTATAATGCATTCTGAAAGTCATCGTTATTAATATTAAATAAACCGCAATAGGCATTACGTGTGTTGCCTCCTCTGCTTGTGTCAGCTGTAGCTACTTCGTTGTGCTCTTTAGGGTGTTTAACTTTTAGATGCTTGTCATGTTTGTGGTATTGCCACAATGGCGTATTGTTGTTTGACAAATGTCACAAAGTTTCATCGCTGTTAACTGGAGTGAAATAACTCCAGTTATTCATTTAGTCATTTAGTCATTTAGTCATTTAGCAGACGCTCTATTCCTTGGGCAAGGCACTTCACCCTACTTGCTTCGGGGGGAATGTCCCTGTACTTACTGTAAGTCGCTCTGGATAAGAGTGTCTGCTAAATGACTGAAATGTAAAATGTAACTCCAGGATTATGCTTCTTTTTCTTTCAGTCATGACCGCAGCAATGCACTCGAATCTGCGCTGAGTGTGCTTTCACTGAGTGAGAGTGAGAGCGTGGCGCGCTGCCGCTGATGAACTCATGATAAGCAAAGACACAGCTGAAGAAAAAATAGCTCCCATTGACTTTCTTATTTAAGTACATTTATATACTATACGGCCTACAACTATTAGAAAAATATTCTAAAATCACTTGTTTCAAATAAATCCCAGGTAGGATCGATATTTCAAATTGAAAATCGATCCTTTTGATACAATGCCAGTATCGAAAATATCGATACTTTAGGATCGATCCGCCCATCCCTACTGACAGCAGTGGAGATGAGAGCGCGCTTAAGAAACAGTTAGAGAGGAGGAATCTATCTAAATATAAAATTATTGGTCACAAATCATTGGTCACATTTCTAAATACTAAATGGTGTTCGCCTACCACGATTCTATATAAATACATCGGATTATACCGATGCAAAAATGTTAGAAACAATGCATCGCGATTCATCCCACATTGTA
The DNA here is from genome assembly GCF_038355195.1 of Osmerus mordax. Taxonomy (NCBI): domain Eukaryota; kingdom Metazoa; phylum Chordata; class Actinopteri; order Osmeriformes; family Osmeridae; genus Osmerus; species Osmerus mordax. The sequence continues at coordinate 1,162,376 of NC_090050.1, read as the reverse complement.
TCCGGTGAACAACACTTTTTTGATCCGGGCCATCGCATCGTGAGCTTTTATGCCGATGCATCGATGTGAACTGGTGAATCTTCCCATCCCTACTCTGTGCATACAACATTTTGACACCGACATTGTCTATGTAGAGCAAATATTCAAGTTTTTTTTCGACAATGTTACAATGGTACCTCGCTTTCACCCAGCTTCACGTGGCTCAGCTAGCATGCAGGCTTAAGTCGAACTTTTCCGTATAGTCCGAAGGTTGCCAGTTCGATTCCCGGTCATGCCAACTGACGTTGTGTCCTTGGGCAAGGCACTTCACCCTACTTGCCTCGGGGGAATGTCCCTGTACTTACTGTAAGTCGCTCTGGATAAGAGCGTCTGCTAAAATGACTAAATGTAAATGTACATGCTTAAATTATTACATTAACCAACCTAATACTTTACTCACTGATTGTTCATTACAGTATTAAAACATATATACATTAATCAACACATATCACAACCTTCGTTCTTACCATATAAGTCTATGGTTCTTACCTGTAAGGGGGGGTGGGGGGTGGGGAATAGAAAATAGAACACGGACACGATGTACCTGTCAAGTCCAATGTTGTAATGAACGAACGTAAGCTACACGTTCCCCTACAGTCAGAACGAGGCATTAGCAATCAAAACAGATAAGCAAATAACAATTGGTACTCGCCGGTCTCCCAGCACGCGCAACCCGCCCTCTCCAGAGGATTCAGAACGCAGTGGCCCGCCAGGTCTTCAATCTACCCAGACGCTCCCATATTACCCCGCTCCTCATCTCCCTCCACTGGCTTCCCATCACGGCCCGTATCAGATTCAAGACTCTGGTACTGACCTTCCGAGGGGTGAACGGGACTGCACCCGACTACATCAAGTCTCTCCTCCAGCCTTACACCCCCCCCCCCCCCCCCCCCCCCCCCGCCACCTACGGTCTTCTTCTGACAACCGTCTGGTGGTCCCACCGCGCTCAAGAGCGCCCGGTCCCAACACAAGCTCTTCTCCTGTCTGCCCCCCCAATGGTGGAATCAACTCCCCACCTCCATCAGAGACACTGACTGTCTCCCCACCAAGAAAAGGCTCAAGACGCACTTGTTCCGGGAGTACAACGGCACTTACGAATGCTTGGCTGGACTTGATGTTAGTTTCCTCCAGGATCACAATGACTCGTATTGAGAGACTTGTTGCTCTTGTTGGTTAGTTGTAACGGTTTTAAATTATTGTACTCGCTGTTAAATATTTGTTACTGTTGATTGTTTTTCTACAGGTACACTCTTGCACTTTTTGAGTTTCATGTTGTTTAATTGTAACTTGTTTAACTGCATGCTCTTATGGTTCTTCCCTTTGGCACTTATTTGGTTTTTCACAATGTATGCTTCATGTTTTGGCTGCTCGCAATGTTTGGGGCTATCTCGTTGTTATGATCAGTGACCTATGCTCTTTTGTAAAGCTCTCTCTTGGAAGTCGCTTTGGATAAAAGCGTCTGCTAAATGCATAAATGTAATGTAAATGTAATGTAAATGTAATGTAAATGTACTTGAAACGGGAAACAAATGGAAACCTTGGGAAATAAAGAAATATTGCAAAATGTAATTTAAAATGCATCTTCCCCAAAATCTTATAAAGGTAAATTAGACAGTATTTTAAACACAAATTGTCTTGCTTTATCCTATTGATCTTTTTAGCCCATTTTACCTAAAAGTCAAAGCTAAAGGTCAAAGAAGAAATTAAGAAATGAATTATCCTCTTTTTAACGAAGCAGTGCCATGAATTACATCATTTCAACTTTTAACTTATGCTTTTTATGCACATTTTTAAGTATCTTTTAACTTGTATATTCACATTCAATGTTTTCAGAATTACAGCATCTTGTATATTCACATTCAATGTTTTCAGAATTACAGCATCTTGTATATTCACATTCAATGTTTTCAGAATTACAGCATCTTGTATATTCACATTCAATGTTTTCAGAATTACAGCATCTTTATCACCATTGCATAGGCAGGTTTACTTTCTATTTCTAATCACTGTATGTAAGCAAATACTGTTAAATATAAGAGCAAGACCAAAATCTCAGTTGCACACTTTTAGAAAATCATTCCAAGTACTTAAGAAGTGGAAAAGAAGTATGATTTTTCCTTTCCTGTCGAGGAAAGGAAAAATCAAGAGCAGCATGCCACGGAGGGTAGCAGCTAATAAAAGAAAAGACTTGAGCGAATGACAACATAGAACACAGAATCTTCAGAATCTCTCTCTCACACACACACTAGCACACGCACACACACATGCACACACCCTGACTGGCAATAAGAAATTGTATTTGGCCATCGACTGTGAACCCTTTACACCATGAGAGAATCTGTTGTCAAACTCACCTTAAATACGTGCGGGAAGTCTAGCTCAGGGTGAAGCTGATCCTGCCCAGAGTCTTCACTCATCACTCACTGATTGGTCCTCAGGCTCCTCAGTGGGTGGGGGCTCTGGGAAGTCTTGGGGGCACCCCTCCCAGTCTGCCTCCTTGGCTTCCTCCCCCTCCTCCTCCAGACCATCTTCCAATATACTGCAGACAGGACAGGCAGAGGGACAAAGAGAGAGATCAAGCTTCCTTCCCAAAGCTTGAGAGGTAAGCTCCTTCTCTTCATTATTGTGGTGGCAGAAACTGCCGGATATTTCCAAGTAAAACCCAAATACATGAATTTGACACAAGAATGTATTCCCTTAAATAACTATAAATCTAGTTGTAGCACAACATGGTAAGAAAAAGATTAAGAGATTACTTTAGACCCACTTCTCCTTAAAATGACCTGGTAAACACATTCTTAATTCACCATCTGATAAGGGAGGGGATGGAGATCTCACATCCTTATATGGATCATTAAATAGTGCCAGACTTGGGTCAGGAAAGGACATCTGGGGTCATTTTATCATTTATTTATCATTTATAAATGATCCACTGTATTTTGACTTTGTGCTTATCTGCTTCATTGCTCCACTTGTTGTAACCTGCTTCAAGCCTGAATAAACCAGTTTGATTGAAAAGAGTGTTTTGCGTATCCTTAAAACCTTCTGAATTTAGCCACAACATTATCTATTAATATTAGTCAGATAGCCTGCAGGTGTGTTACCTGTCAGGCATGTAGCCCCCCTGTTTTACATTGTGTAAAGGGTCTCTGGTGAGTCACAATGCTTCAGCTGCAGCCCGGGAAACACACCAGCGTAAACAAAGTCTCTTTTAAAGAGACTAATACGGTATTTTTTTCATTACAATGTGATGCCAAAAGTTGTTTCAGGAATCTCAGGAATAGCCAGTGATGTGGTGGCTTCTGCCATGTCTTATTCATCCTCCTCAATTAAGAGACTTAAAATGGAGAAAAGAGAGCTGAGTGTGCATGGTGAAATATAGCCCCAGACAGAGCCTCAGAGTGGTCTGAGAAAGTAAATTGTTGCTTTTTTGCAGCAGCGACTAAAAGGAAAGATAAAAAGAAAGATAATTTAGTGCAAAGAGAGGAGGGGGAGGTGGGTGCGTGAGACAGAGAGAATGTTTGAAGAGGGTAAATCTGTCAGTGTACCTCATAGACAGTAAACAGTCTACAGTGAATGGTGTAACTTAACAGTGAGGGTGCAGACAACTGCCTTACACACTTAACTCATATCACACAAACGCAAAGATACTTGAACAAGCAGACAGATTTTTGTATGCTTTAGTATAATAAATATAATACAACAATATAGGTGTTTTATAAACAATCAAATCTATCCTATTTTAATCTAAACATTAACCCCAGTTTGCAGCACTGATAGTTAAGGGTAAAGGGCAAGAGTACACACATAAGAGTACAGACATAAGGGTACACACATAAGGCTACACACATAAGGGTAGATACATAAGAGTACACACATAAGAGTACACACATAAGGGTACACACATAAGGGTACACACATAAGAGTACACACATAAGGGTACACACATAAGGGTACACACATAACGGTACACACATAAGAGTACACACATAAGGGTAGATACATAAGAGTACACACATAAGAGTACACACATAAGGGTACACACATAAGGGTACACACATAAGGGTACACACATAAGGGTAGATACATAAGAGTACACACATAAGAGTACACACATAAGGGTACACACATAAGGGTACACACATAAGGGTACACACAAAAGTACACACAAACATAAGTAACAGTAAATTATACCAGAGAAACCCTTCCAATTTAAAATGTATTTAATCTATTTTGTTTATGTGGGTTATGTCGGTTTCATGACACAGAGAGAGATCTAACGTATTTGGAGATTGATATTGAAGGTCATTTTAACAACCTTTATTTAAAATGAACGGCCAGTCAAATCTTTCAGAAGTTGCTTTTGATTTTTTCCAATTTTGTCTTAATCTTTACTAACCCAACTAGTACTGATTGAGGCTTACATGTTCTTGGGTGCTAGGTCTTTTGACATTGATAACTTTTGTGGTTGTTACGGTATGGCAGCTCAAAGTGTCAAAAAACAAAAACAAACAAACCAAAAACATAATGGCTCTCAGTGTGACTTGGCTCTCAATGGGATGTACTTTTACTTCCTTTTTAAGTGTTAGCCTCTATTCTAATATAAATATATTCAGGCTTACCAGTTGTTTACAACTGTACACCCCCATCTTTCTATAGTTTATACTTTTCCTGCCAACAATCTATGGAATATATTATTTTAATTGTATTTGTTCATTTTTCAAGAATGATTAAATATCACACAATGCTAAACAATGACCAATATACTTCCCTACTGCATGCTGAATTTGATTACAAGTAACTTTCATTAGACTGCTTTTTTAAACCTTGATCCCTATTCAAGCTATCAAAAGAAAATTATTTCAATTGCTTTGAGTAAACATGCACATTATTTTTAGCGAACGTACCTCATCATGTTAATATGGCTACATGCTTTGCAATTGATCACCATTGGGACACCATCTCTAAAAATATTTGATGCTTGGTCTACTTAATAATCTGTCTATGCAGAGCCATTGAAATGGAAAAAAAAACATAATTTGTCTATGGCTCTGGGTCTATGCAGTCAAGCAACGAATGATCACTCCACCACAGCAGATGGCGCCAGGGATCTGTAGGTTCGAAGAAGCTCATCACTGAAAAAGATAAAATCTAGTGTAATTGCAAGAAAAATGTGTAGTGACATCTCGGAAACTACTGTTTTGTTTCACTTTCCCTTGTGTGCCACTCCTAAATCTTTAATTTTATTTTCCATAGCCTTTTTGCCTTTGACTTGTGTATTTCAAGTAATTCCCCTTTTGGTTTGTTTTTGTTTGTTTTACTGCTTAGGTAGTTCTTTCTTGCACTTTGAAAACATTTGTATTGTATGTATATTCTCTTTTAAAGAATGTATAATACATTACAACACATTCTAGAACTGTAATCACCAGCTGCATATCAGGCACGGCACTAACTATGATCCCAGTTATTAATATGTGTGGCATTTTAATCACTGAATGCATCACGGGCACTGTGCACGAGTGAATATAACAACAGGATTTATGAAGGAGGCATGTCTTTAAGTTATGTATTGTGCTTATTAAAGTTATGCATTGTGCTTATTAAAGTTATGAAACTTAGAAGTGTGCTCAGGCTTAAACATTGGGTCTCACACTGAGTGTGGGAAGCAGGCTGTTCTTTGTGTCTCTATCTTTTCATTTTCATAAACAACCTTGAATCTGGGTGGAGATGGCACCCGAGCAGGTGGGACGCGGAGGCAAGAACAACTCCCTGATGCACGAGAGAACAAGCTCAACCCTCTTTTCATCTTTCTGTTTTAATTGCACTGTATATTATATGCTGGGGCAGGGAAAGATAGCCAGTTGGACTTCGTGAACCAGCCCAAACTCTGTTGCGGGTAGGGAAACGTAGACAACCCCAGAGCTCTGTACTTGTTGATTTCCAACTGCTGCATTAAAGCTGATATTATGGGACCTCTGCGACTCCAGACCACTCTTTCTAGAACACAGATTTGTGTCATTGAATACTATCATTACATATTGGAATAGACACAAAGATTTTGAATCCTTCAAATGGTGACCCCGACGCTGAAAAGAGGGAGTCCAGAGGGTTCCGGCCCAACCGACGAATCGGGGGAGAGACCCATACACCGGTGCGAGGAGACAGACGTAATCGTCAGAGGCCTCAACATAAAAAAAGGTAAGCAGACACCTGTTAATTCAAAGTACTGCTATTCGGAACTGAGAACCAAATTTAGACGATTACTATGTTTCATCGTACCTAGTCAAACGAACAGTGGTGGGAAATCAACCGTTTTTGTGTTTTGTCCTTGTCCAAGGGGAGGTTAGAGTCCTCTCCAGGGGTTAGAGTCCCTAAATTCGTTGTCTTGTCCAAGGGGAGGTTAGAGTTCTCTCCAGGGGTTAGAGTCCCTAAATTCGTTGTCTTGTCCAAGGGGAGGTTAGAGTCCTCTCCAGGGGTTAGAGTCCCTAAATTCGTTGTCTTGTCCAAGGGGAGGTTAGAGTCCTCTCCAGGGGTTAGAGTCCCTAAATTCGTTGTCTTGTCCAAGGGGAGGTTAGAGTCCTCTCCAGGGGTTAGAGTCCCTAAACTCGTTGTCTTGTCCAAGGGGAGGTTAGAGTCCTCTCCAGGGGTTAGAGTCCCTAAATTCGTTGTCTTGTCCAAGGGGAGGTTAGAGTCCTCTCCAGGGGTTAGAGTCCCTAAACTCGTTGTCTTGTCCAAGGGGAGGTTAGAGTCCTCTCCAGGGGTTAGAGTCCCTAAACTCGTTGTCTTGTCCAAGGGGAGGTTAGAGTCCTCTCCAGGGGTTAGAGTCCCTAAACTCGTTGTCTTGTCCAAGGGGAGGTTAGAGTCCTCTCCAGGGGTTAGAGTCCCTAAACTCGTTGTCTTGTCCAAGGGGAGGTTAGAGTCCTCTCCAGGGGTTAGAGTCCCTAAACTCGTTGTCTTTGTCCAAGGGGAGGTTAGAGTCCTCTCCAAGGGTTAGAGTCCCTGAACTCGTTGTCTTTGTCCAGAGGGAGGTTAGAGTCCTCTCCAAGGGTTAGAATCCCTGAACATTGTCTATTTGTGTGGAGTCAGATTGAGTTTAATAAAAATAGAGAGGAGTGTAGTGTGTTTTTTCCTTTGACCAAGAAGTTAAAGAAATCCCGAGGAGAGTTGGAGGAAGGTGGGGGCTAAAAGAGTCAGTTACGTCGAGATCTTACAAAGGTTATCCCAGAGGGTATACCCCTGGTTTATAAATAGGTTCTAATACAATTGGAAGAGTTATACTAGAGCAAAATTAAGTGAATAGACGGTAAACGCTAAACAGCTGTGTTGGTCAAAGAATGGTTTGAGGAAATGTATGTGAAAAATTATGAGGAAGCAATTGGAAAGTTACATAAAGGATTGGTTTAGAGAGGATCATGGAAGGTTATGAAATTAAACAAGAACGTTTTGTGGATGTGAAGAGATGATTGGTTTAAACACTGATGTTTTGAAGAGGAAACTATGAATATACTTTGAAGGTATATGGGATAACATTTTAAGTCAAAATAGTAAAATCTAGGGTTTTTAAGAGTTTTGATAAAGGTATTAGATGTAATTTGGTTAAAAATGAGAAAGAGAAAATAAATAAATGTATTTTTATTTGGAGTTTAATTATAATTTGGTTTTAAGTTTTATTTGAGAGTTTTATCAGAGCCTGGCATACTGTTTGGGATAAACAGTTAGGCTGTGATAATGTTGTATTATGAAGAGGGTTATTATAACATTAAGTTCTGAAATAATTTGGGAAGACTCATCAAGTCTGATAAATTGTGGTTATGATGGTTTGAGCTAATTGGCTCGTTTTGAACTGCAGCAAAACGAGTTATGAAGTTCTACCTATCTGACCTTTATAGAAAATATAGTTGGGAAAAATGTTTGGTTAATAGCTACATTAAGAACATGATTTGGTTTATATTTCATTTAAGAAGCATACGGATTCTGGTTTGGCATAATGAAAATTCCTTTGATCATATCTTTGATAAAAAGATCTGTGATTTGGTAAAATAGAGAATCTAAAACAATATTGGTCTTAAACTTAACTGTTTTAAAAGACAGAAAAGGTTTTTTGGAGTGAAAGAAATTAGACTAACAGTTGATTTTCTAAAGAAGGGAACAAAGAAACAGATTGTCATTTCTAGGCATGACTAATAGGAGTTGACTATCAAATGATGATGTATGGTCTTATTAGATGCTGTTACATGTGTTTGCTCAACAATAAGAAAACTGAAGGGTCAATACTGCCTGGTAATTATAGATACAGTATGTTTACTATGTGAATTGAAGTCTTTCCCAGTCCTATACCAGATGCATAACACCATTTGAATTGATTTATTGGAGATCATATGTAATACCACAACTTAAGCCTTTCACATAGCATGATGAAGAGGCGAATCAAATGGTTAACCAATTTTATAAAAAATGCTAACTAGAAAAGAGATGTCTTCTGCTAAATTCTGTTCCAGGTGAAGCAGTAAACCAAAGAGTGGAGGAGTCAAACGAGGAGATTGGGTATTGATTAAAGTTATCAATGAAAGGAGGGATCTTATGAAAACTTTAAAATATCCTGTCTTATTTCTGGTTTTTCTATTTGTTTCGAATTTATTTTATTTTATTACAATTCTAAAAGCTTGGCTGAAGTTGTATGTATGTGGTGAAGGGGGCCTGTGAGCATGTCCAGGTCTGCCGTGGATACATGGATGTCGAATGTCCACTCTGTGGAGTGACGGTGGGTTTTCCCCTATAACATCATTAGAGTTTTCCCACTGTGTCCAGTGTGTCCTCACCACTTGGCCATAACGCTGCATAGTCTCATCATTATTGTTGATTTGTATGCCAACATTGTGTAATCAGTAATGGGATATTTTTAAATTTGTGTTTGTTGTCACACCCTAAAAGGGTGTGAAAGGAGGGATTTATTTGAACTTTAAAAATATCCACTTTAAATCCTTAAATGGGTTCTTGATTTCAATATCTGTGTTTAATCATTGGTGTTCGACTGTTCGCATCTCATTTGACTCAGTTACTGCTTGATCATGGATCATGGGAGATAAGGTGATGCTGGAACTGTAACTCTTTTCTGCTTCAGGACGAGTCAGACCGGCGGGTCTGACTACCTAACCCCTGTTCTAAGGCCCCATTCCCCTTGAAGACCCTGTCCCACCTGCCCCAATACATCATCAGATGTTCGGGAAAGCCTGTTGTACATTTATGGACAGGACCATTCAAGGTCATCGAGAGAACCTTGCACGCCCTAAGGGTGCTGGGGAAAGGAAGTACGTGGTACTGGAGCATGTGTTGTGCTGCTCCAGAATCCAGTTGTACGTTGCAGGAGTTGGTGGAGAAGGGCCAGTGAACCTTTTGCTATTGCTACGAATGTGAGAGTCCGGAAAAGAGGGTTACGACTAGGCCAAGAGTGATACTGCTTGACCACACTAGAATTGTACTGGACTAAGAAGGTTTCCGCTATTTTACTTAAGAGTGTGCTATATCAATATCAACATGACTGTTGCTGTATCCCATGTATCAGGTCCCTGTGTAACAGGATCATTGTCTCGGCTGAGGATAACCCGACGAAGGGGTTCCAAATGCCGTTGCTGGGGCTGGCTGACCAGGACGAGGAGGCGGTGGTTGGTCCGGGCTATGTTGATTGATCTCTGGTGTTTTCAGAGATCAAAAGAGGGATTAAAGAATGTATAATACATTACAACACATTCTAGAACTGTAATCACCAGCTGCATATCAGGCACGGCACTAACTATGATCCCAGTTATTAATATGTGTGGCATTTTAATCACTGAATGCATCACGGGCACTGTGCACGAGTGAATATAACAACAGGATTTATGAAGGAGGCATGTCTTAAAGTTATGTATTGTGCTTATTAAAGTTATGCATTGTGCTTATTAAAGTTATGAAACTTAGAAGTGTGCTCAGGCTTAAACATTGGGTCTCACACTGAGTGTGGGAAGCAGGCTGTTCTTTGTGTCTCTATATTTTCATTTTCAGAAACAACCTTGAATCTGGGTGGAGATGGCACCCGAGCAGGTGGGACGCGGAGGCAAGAACAACTCCCTGATGCACGAGAGAACAAGCTCAACCCTCTTTTCATCTTTCTGTTTTAATTGCACTGTATATTATATGCTGGGGCAGGGAAAGATAGCCAGTTGGACTTCGTGAACCAGCCCAAACTCTGTTGCGGGTAGGGAAACGTAGACAACCCCAGAGCTCTGTACTTGTTGATTTCCAACTGCTGCATTAAAGCTGATATTATGGGACCTCTGCGACTCCAGACCACTCTTTCTAGAACACAGATTTGTGTCATTGAATACTATCATTACATATTGGAATAGACACAAAGATTTTGAATCCTTCACTTTCCCCTGCGAAAGTTTTGTATTTTGTTCTGTTTTGGCAATAAATCTTTTTTTTAAAAGGTTCGAAGAAGCAATTGAACTGATCACCGGAACAACTTGCGTTATTACATCCGGTTAGAAAGAACGAGCTGAAGGAAAAAGCTAACTTCCTTGAGCTACAGTTTCGTAAACTATCCTAATTTTTCACACAATGTCTAAACTACATGTGTTCAGGGATTTTGTCATTCAGCGATTAACAACGGCAACTTTGGAGATAATTGCGACCGCTGAAAAATCATTTGCAGAGTTAGAAGAGGAGATTTGTCGTTCAAAGGAGGAGAGCGCACGTCTGCAACGGTTGTTGGACATTGTTACTCAACCTGAGATCAAGCTTCACCGAACAGGTTCGATATTAATAACTACAATTGATTATAATCTGCTGGGTTTATATTCATTATATCTTATTTGATGTACCACGGTCAGACCTAGTTGTCGTGTCAAAATAAGGGTATACCATTAGCGTAAGTACTGTAAGTGATCCCATTATCGTCCACCTAGCTCTTGACACTCGACGGGAATTTTACGAAAATGTCGATATAGTATCAATTTACGTTGTCACAGCATTGTAATGTAATGTGTAGATAGATACACACCTACATTATAACATTCCGTTTTTAAAATACACTACGGATATGCCTAAAAGGCAGACCCGATCATCGGCCAATACCGTTTTTTTTCTGTCAATTTGTTATTAAAGAATAGTTACTACCTACCACAACGAAAGAAAGTAGAGATACTATACAATGTGTATCATTTATGTTGCATGATGTACTCCATATTAGTCTCCTACCTTGTTTTTGAATATATAAACGCGCTCTCAAACCATAGGCTATTATGTGCAGTCCAGAGCTAGTCTAGCTGACTAGTGTCATGTTATCCATGTTATTACTTTATTAAAAATGTAGCTGCAAGCAGCTCAAATGTGCAAATATTGTATCTTCTTGCTTGGAAAGGGTGATTGCTTAAGTACAAAAGAATTGGAGCAATGGGGCGGAAATGCCATAACTTGGACATTTGGGTGTGGCCTGTGGCGCCCCCTATTGTCAAAAGTGGGCCATTCTAAGTCAGGTGACGTTCAATCTCCATTGATTCCCTCAGCCCCTTCTTCCCCCGTTCGCCGGAGAGTGGGTTCGCCCAGGGAGCCACACAAGCTAAGGCCGCCACTGGCCTAAGTGACTGTATCCCTGATAACTCTTCTACAATCATAATACCCAACGATACCTTTTCAAAAGCTTGTTATCATGAAATTCTCAAATGTTTTGTTCCAAGGCGGATTGGGAGCAACAGACATTTTAGTATTGTTTGTGATTTGGTCTTAGTGACTTAGGAGTCCTCTTGACTCCCCCTAACTTTTAACAGATTTTGGAGCTAGTTTTAGTGCAAAAACGCTTTGTGAAATACTCTTAGAGTAAAAAATGAGGTGTCCTAAAATAAGGACTGACACACCCATTATTTAGAACTGAGTTTCTTCTTAAAGCGGCAAGTTAGGAGAGCTCTACTTTTAGCTAGGGATGCACCGATCCGACTTTCAGTCCCGATACCGATGCCTGGGCTTTGTGTATCTGTTGATACCGATCCGATACTGTTGTTGAATTCAAAATAAACTGTATACCTCCCACCTTATACCTTCCTTCCACCATGTGGAAGAGACTAAAGGCACCAGACTTTACTAACTAAGACAAAATAACAGATGTAATGTACTGAATTGTTATTGTTATTTAAAAAACAATTGTGCATTCAAAATGCGAAAATAGAATGTAATCAAACGTATTAAAATAAATAAAATGTAGCAGTGGAAACAAAATAGTGTATTGGTCAAACATACAATAGTAATCAAACAATTACCAAACATTGTAAACATGTTAAAAAAAAATATATTATTTTATAATTTTCTTATTTATTTGTTGTTGCTGGTGTGTGTGAACCATGGAAGTTTTTAGATTGAAGCATTGCACCGTGCGGTGTACAGCTCGTGTCCAACCAGTGGACAGATAAACTTAAAAGTAACATGGAGCGAGCCAAAGATTCGGCTGTGTGGAGATATTTCACGCTTGCCACGCCAACTAGTTCGTCTGCGCTGTTTGCAATGTCTGCAAAGTAAATGTTTTGAGGGGTGGTGGTAGTACTGCAAAGTACAATACTACCAATTTAATCAAGCACATCCAAAAGCACAATGCTAGGAGCACGCCGAATTCCTGCAGCTCAACGACTCTATTATACTGTAGAATCTACAGTGTAGATTAAGGCTGTGTTCACACTTGACTTCTTTTTTTAGAAAAAAGCGCTGCCTTCAGCGCCTTTTGAGCGCCTTCTGCCTTTTCAGAAAAGCGCTGGGTGACGTCAAGCGCATTTCTGACAAGAATTTTTGTAACCTGAACGGGAATCATACATTCTAGCGATACATTATTATCCGTTATTTTCTGTTGGTTACTTATTGACAGCTAGCTACTATGGCCAATAAAATGCAATTACTTGCTTTAGCTTTGGCGTTTGAGGAGCCATAGCCTGGTAACTAAGGTAGAAGGTTACTAGGGAAGGTACACTCGTACCTACTCTCCTCGTCCTGATTGGTCAGCTGTCAAAAAGGCGCTTGACGTCACCCAGCGCTTTTCTGAAAAGTTCAGAAAATTGAACTCAAAAAGGCGTCGGGCTCAGCGCTTTTTTAGAAGTTTTTAAAAGGCGGCCGCTTTTTAAAGAAGGCGTCTGCCTTTTTCTTTTTCCCATAGGGTTGCATGTAAAAAGGCGCTGAAGGCAGCGCTTTTTTCTGAAAAAAGAAGTCAAGTGTGAACACGGCCTTACCCGTTAACCTGTTAAGGAGTAGCGTCTCCCATATGTAATCGTTCGAATGCGGGTCTCACAGCGTAACGTCGCATATACGATTTTGAAAATTCCAACGGAATATTTTCCGATAGACAAAAACTGCGACAAACGCTGTATACTTCAATATGTACTAATGAGAAGGCTAAAAGGTAACACTAGCATGCTAGTAGCATTGCTACGAGTATTATGCTTGCTGTGGGGACAGTCGTAAATATTTAGAACTCACGAATCTAAAGGTTCTGTTAACTCATGCTGCTTATAGCATAATCTTAATATCGGATCGGTGCACCCCTACTTTTAGCCATAAGATGTTTTGTGAATACGGCCCCAGGACTTTTATGTCCGCTGCCAAATCAAAAGTTGAAAGTTTCATTTATCACAGCAGATTGTTCACGACATAAAATTAGGTTTTCATTACAGTTTACTTTAGTCTTCTACATGAAATAAATGATAAGGTATACTTAAGAAGTATTGCCTGGCAATACTTGATTGAGAAGTAGTATTGCCATGGCAGTAGTATGGTAATACTGATGACAATCCGGAGTTTACGAACGGTTAGGCCCAATCCCAATGTCTACCCTCACAGACTTTGAGGCGTGTTCTTTCAAAGTCTGTGAGGGCTTAGAGCATCCCACAGTCAAAAGATTTGACTGTTTCCCACAGAACTGTGTAGGTTGTCCTTTGATTCCAAATATGCTTTCATCAGATCTGATCCAAGAACATTTCTATTTTGCAGATAATGCAGCAAAGTGCTGTCCCATTCCAATTAATAAAATTGCCCTTGCATCCTCTGGCACTCTTCACTTACTAGGTGACGTGAACTAAGTCTGTGAGGGTTCAGGGGGGGACATTGGGATTGGATCTTAGTATTATAATTCTCAGCACAAATATGTCCAAAACTGATATATTCAAGTTAAATATATTAATAGTTAAATACATTTGGCAAATATAACAATGAGTCTAACAATGTTTATAAAGCTAAAAAAAACTTCAGCGCTCACATTAATGCTAAACAATTTCTTGTTACTTGTTGAGGTCTATATTTACACTCACATCTAAACGATACAAGGACCCAGGTTTGGGCTAAGCCCCTAATGTTTACAACATCCTGCTCCGCCCCTGTCTACCACCACAAATAGAATCAAATACGGCAGTGGACTATATTCAAATGTTAATGCAAACGTGAAAATTTTATTTTCCATTTGTGCAAGCATTATTTAAGTCTCAATTCAAAATGCACTTTCTATATATTTGAAAATGTAAATGAAAACAGCATTTGACTTCTCATTTTCAAAGACAAAGCTCTGCTTTGCAGCGGACAATATTCAATAAGCTAAACACCCCTGCCAATTGCATTTCCATTTCAAGTAGGGCTGCAAATAACGATTATTTTAAAAATCGATTAATCTGTCGATTCTTTTTTCAATGAATCGGACAAAAAACAAAAAAGCATTAATTTCCAACCCTTTATTCAAAAACAGAACTGACAGTGCAAATTCACAGTTCAAACAATCTTCAGAATGTGCACAAACAGGCACACCATTTTGAAAAAGCTAAGATTAGTGTGGATTTAATGCTATTTTCAGAGATGAGCAATTGATTTAAAGGTTGTGGAAGTAGGCCAGACTTTATTAGAATAACCTGGTGTATGTGTGAGATTTTTCATTACAATTCTGAAAAAATTAAGATTAGAGAGGATTTCATGCATTTATCAGAGATTAGCGATTTCTTATCATTTTGTTCGAAACTTAATTGAAAAGGTAAAGGGTGTGGAAGTAGGCCAGACATTATTAGAATAATCTGGTTTATATTAGAGATTTTGAAACACAATTTTGAAAAAGTTAAGATTTGCGAGGACTAAGCTATTTTCAAAGTGATTTTCTATCATTGGGTGTGCTCAAGCCTTCGGCGAGAGCACAACCATTGTTCTCTCTCATATATATTTATTATTATTTATTTTCCCACCCCTAAGGATCCGTCAATACCGACTACATAGACAACGTCGGTGTCAAAGTTTTGTCTTGGTAGCGATTGAGTTTTGTGGCAAAAAGTGCCTTGTGTCAACAAAGGGAACTCGGTGCTAACGTCACAACATCAGCAAACGTTAGCAACGACGCATGGATACAACGTGCATAGATGTGCTGTTGCACAGCGAGTATCGTGCCGTGGTGTACTAGCAGCAGCATACATGTACATTTAAGCAAATCAAGACTTGCATGTACAGTAAGTAATGTCACATTAAATAATGTATTTAAACTCAAGCTTGTGTGGTGCGTCAATGCCACAGCCTAAACTTTATGTCAAAAGAAACATTCTAATTTCCGGCGCTTTCAAACAGTCCCCTCAGTGAAGTTTGGCTAGCAACAGCAGCTAATGGTACATGGTACTGTTTGAATCCCGATTCCATCTGAAATACTGCCGGTGACAACGTTGTTACAATAGCTTGTTTCAAAGGGTGTTCAGTTTGTTTCAAAGGGGGTTATTAATGAAATATGCAATATGAGTAGGCTAAATGCTTGAAAATATCACTAGAAGGGAAAAACTTAAGGGGACGGACCCACCTGCAACCAACGCAAGCAAGCACACCCTACAGTTTCCCCAGAAATTGTACCCCCTCTAGTTTTATTTGAAACTTCATTGAAAAAGTAAAGGCTGTGGAAGTATACCAGACATTGTTAGAATACTCTGGTGTCCGTTTGAGGTTTTATATTCATAAAAATATTATAAATTAATTATAATCTTTCAAAATTGTATGGGTAGTTTTCACCCGGTCCCTAACGCGACGCTGCAAAGTAGTACTTATGTTTGTAACTTGAATTTTGTATCATATTGTCTTGCTCTTCTTAAATATATAGTTGTTTAAAAAGTAGTGGTGGTTGTTTTGCCCAGTTTCGAAGTGCTGCTTTCTGTTTATTTGCCCCCCCCCCCACCAGCCGCTAGCAGAAGCATTAAGACCTTCATTTGTAAGACAACAGGGTTATGTTCAATGAAAAACAGTGAGTAATTGGACAAAAAGAGATTGGCCTGTTCAGTTGGCTCAAAGTGCAATAAAGCCTAGTGATTAATCAGAGAAAAAATGTATGATTAGTCGACTAATTGTTCTAATAATCGTTAGATTAGTCGATTATCAAAATAATCGTTTGTTGCAGCCCTAATTGCAGTAGAGTCCGAAAACTTGTAGAATGGGGTTAAAGTCTGATTAAGAATCAGATACATGATGCAAACTTTACGAAAATCAATGCTATCACTGTATAGTATTCCTTTCACTTGGTTTTTAGAAATATAGGGCTATTCTATATGGGACTCACCACGTTGTTGTTTTTCTTCGTGTTTTGAGTATGATTTCCAACGCATTGTATCGGATTAAATAAACTGTTAACTTGAATACCTGGCTCCGTTGTTGTTCTCGCCAGGCAAAGAAAGCTTAGTTATTTTGGTAACAGAAATCTTCCATAATGCAGACTTGCGTAGCCTACTGCCAACTTTCTATTTAAACTAAATGTCTTCATACTGCCTTAAATTTAACATCAATGTAGAAATGTGTTTTCTATGTTCAACCTACAAAACCAAACTATGATTATGCCTATTTTCTTTGAATCGATTAAATGGATATAACATGATCTAACAAGACTTGGCCACAGTTAACAGCGGCACAACTCGGCATGTTTTTATTAAAACGGTATACCTGCTACTAGCGACCCTAATTGATGAGTGAGTGTAGTTGCAGAGTCAGAATGACTAACAAAGATTAATACATTAACTGATAACCAGAATATTGTTATGGTTATGCTACATTAGGTTGGGTATCACCACAACAAGGACATACAAGCCTTTTCTTAGGCTATTGTATGTCCTTGATCACTTTTTTTTCTTCTTGCTGTGCACTTTATTGCCCATGGTCCTTTATCTCCTACCTAAATGCTGAAAAATGTGAAACAATATTTTGACTATAGCCTTTTATGTTGTAGATTTTATAGTCTAAAGTTAACATTTATAAAGACTGTTTATTCTGTTTTTGTAATGTATTTTTTGGAAGGATAGTTACATTTGTTTATTTATAAGCGGTTTTCAATAACCCGGCATAGGCTGCTATGGTTTATGTTGCGTCTCTAAAAAGCATCTCTAAGAAAGAGAGTGGAATATGTTAAACATGTTTCCTGCCACTAAATAAACAGTTGTTGTTAATTCATGATATTTTATCATCTCTTCATTGTTATACTTAATATACATTGTTGTTAAGAATAGTTAAATAATCCTACATGATGAATAGAAGGCTTTAAATAGACCCCTTAATTGGTGGTCGGTACTCGTTATCGGCTCATACTGCTTCTAGCGATCGGTGATCGTCCCCAAAAATCCTGATCGAAGCACCTCTAGTATTGATATTACTAAAGATATGTTAACCAGACAGGCTTTGCCTAGGCTTAAAAATACCAAATATGTGGCAGGATCTGTATGTATTTGTTCTCTTAACCAAGGTTGAAGGTATCTCGAGACTTGTTTACCCTGCGCTATCATTGTTTTTCCAAGACTTGACTTCTAAGGAAATCAACAACATATTTACTAAACACCTCCATCTAAAAAAATACATGATGTATTAAACTACTAGTGAATCAATGAATAATGACAAACATCACCCATGAGCTTCTCAGAAGGATAGATTTGTGTCCCTAAGTCATATGTTGACATCAGTTGTGCAATGTGTAAACTATAGTGGCGGTGAAATTGATTAGGAAATCTTAACATCTATGGATCAAGGTTGGGTGGAGTGTTTCCTATTTGGGAGAACATCCCAAAAGATGTTCTCCCAAATAGGGCTGAAAGATTTCGGAAAATAAGATAATCGCGATTCATTTGCAATTTAATATGTGATTATTATGATGTATTATTATATATATAAATATAGATACTAGCCTACTGATCTCCAGTCAGCAACATAACACACAAAGTTCAGAAAAACTAAGGAGAACATACCGCCTGTAGCCTACCTCATCGAAAATATTTTGGTAAGTCAAAGCTAAACAACATTTACATTACATTTAGTCATTTAGCAGACGCTCTTATCCATAGCGACTTACAGTAAGTACATGGACATTCCCACGAGGTAAGTAGGGTGAAGTGCCTTGCCCAAGGACACAACGTCATCTGGCATGGCCGGGAATCGAACTGGCAACCTTCTGATTACAAGCCTGCTTCCCTAACCGCTCTGCCACCTGACTCCCTACTAGAAACGTAAGCTTTAGTTGCACTTTCTTAACTAAAGCTAGCTAGCTAGCTATCGTTTCAGAAAAATAACTTGCGCTGTGCAGGGCTCCAGACTAACTTGTTGCCTTGGTTGCACTGGTGCGCCTAACTTTTTTATTTAGGTGCACCAGCACAAAATTTAGGTGCACCCAAATTTTTCCTTGCGTCGCCACAATTTCAAGGTCACCTTTTTATCACGCTCCATATACATTCATATATATTATGTAAATGATCTTAAACAAGAATAAGGTGTAGGTAAATATATTTTTTATATGAAGCACAATCATACTGTATATAAAAATAAAAATATTTTAAGTGCTTCACTGAGCTGCCAAATTAAAACATTTTAAGCAAAATAAAACATTTAAAAATAGAAAGTGCTACTGTTTAAAAGCGCTTCCCTGAACTGAGACCTAACATTTCATGGCTCAAAGTCTTATAGCGGGTCCCACCTTGCTGTCGCATGCCCTTCAGATGGCCAACACCTGTAATTTGGCCTTCTTGCCCTTTGGCCTTGGCTAAATCATATTGCCACACTCTCCCTAGCATCAACATCCTAGCTCCATGGGTTAGCTCCATGGCCCAGCTCCGTAACTCAGGGGTGGGCAATTCATTTTTACAAGGGGCCACATGAGAAACCAGAAATGTGTTGGAGGGCGGCATCAACGATAACTTGAACTTAATTCTGCTCACTATTCATTTTCCCCCATTGTAAAAAGCAGTAAATTATATATTTTGATTAGCTGCTACTGGTTATCAGAAGAATAAGGATATTCTGTAAATATTTATATAAATATTTCAGATTTTGGTGTCGGTCAAATAGGAAAAGACTATAGAAGTAATAAACAGTAAAAACAACAACAACAGTGTTTCATTTTATTTGTAACTAGTTAATCTTCACAAACACTGAAAAGTTGTTTTGCAGTATGTTAAAGATATGCAATTAATCAACTTTATAGAAAAAGCAATACGTTTTTTCAGTTCATTTTGTTCTGTGAGAGAAATCCAGTGGGCTTGAACAAGTGCATCGAAATCTGGCTGAATGTCTGAGGTGAATACGCGAAGGACAGCAGACAGGTGATGATCAGGGTCTGCAGTTCAACTAGCAAACCATCAGCCCGCGCCCACTGAATCAGTCAAGTTCTTATTATGTCCGCGTTAGTTTTTTCTCTCTCACAGCTTTCACTTTGACCTCAGTAAACAGATACTTAGAAGTCCATGTCTTGTTAAAACGTTGATACATTCTGTATCAACCTTTTAGCTTTTCATTTTCGAGGGCTAACCAACAGCTAACTCTCCTGTCGGTGAGGTTGCGCAAGCGCACATATGTAAATCGCCTGATCACTGTAGTCTTTCAGGACTACATATTTACTACCGCTCAACACATTTATTTTACATTTTTGATTTACCTCACGCGGGCCGGATTGAGACAGCCAGTGGCCGGTTGTGGCCCGCGGGCCGTACAATGCCCAGGTCTGCTAAACTGACTCTCTGGTGCTCAGGTCGTAATTTCAAATACACAGCACGGAGCTACAGGAATATCTGGACCACAGCCAATCAGAGGCAAAGACCCGCCCCATCTTTGTCTCTGATTGGTTTAGACCACGATATGATCCAATCATGAGTGTCAGTTCCGTCAAAGGATAACAAACGCTTCGTTTGTGGAGAGACAGCGGATGCGAGGTGGTTAGGTGCACCGGCGCACCTAACCACCTAATTTTTTGTTGTTGTCGCACCCGTACAAATTTTGGTCGAACTCTAGAGCCCTGCTGTGGAGACAGTCGGAAATATTTAGAACTCACGCATCTATAGGTTAAATCTTAAAAGAAAAAGAAACACTGGGCCGTACAATGCCCAGGTCTGCTAAACTGACTCTCTGGTGCTCAGGTCGTAATTTCAAATACACAGCACGGAGCTACAGGAATATCTGGACCACAGCCAATCAGAGGCAAAGACCCGCCCCATCTTTGTCTCTGATTGGTTTAGACCACGATATGATCCAATCATGAGTGTCAGTTCCGTCAAAGGATAACAAACGCTTCGTTTGTGGAGAGACAGCGGATGCGAGGTGGTTAGGTGCACCGGTGCACCTAACCACCTAATTTTTTGTTGTTGTCGCACCCGTACAAATTTTGGTCGAACTCTAGAGCCCTGCTGTGGAGACAGTCGGAAATATTTAGAACTCACGCATCTATAGGTTAAATCTTAAAAGAAAAAGAAACACTGTCTGAACATTTCTGATCCAGTCAGTAGCCTAACAGTAACAGTATGACACCGTCAGCCATAGTGATCCTACTGTATGTGTATCACCGAGGGGTATCATATATTTCGTGATGAACGCTTACTGCTTGAGTAATTTTGTAGTAGGCTACATTGAGTTGGGCTTTGGAACATTTCGATCAGTGATCCTGTCG
Organism: Osmerus mordax; assembly: GCF_038355195.1. Classification (NCBI taxonomy): domain Eukaryota; kingdom Metazoa; phylum Chordata; class Actinopteri; order Osmeriformes; family Osmeridae; genus Osmerus; species Osmerus mordax. The sequence continues at coordinate 1,141,411 of NC_090050.1, read as the reverse complement.
GGTGTTATTTGGCTTATTTTACACACTGGTGTTCAGAATTTTAGCTATGCATCGAACATGGCTTGTGGTGTTTTTTTAGGGTCGAATTAGGTTGGTGGTGTTGCTCCGTGAGGTTGCAATGTTAGCCAGGCAGGTTTTGCACAATACCTTTTTTTAAAGGCAAAAATGGCAAAGTGACTGTAGTCTCAGGTTCTGTCAAACCCGAGGCCATGATCGTACAGGTCAAGGTAAAGTGTAATGTGCAAAATTGATCCTTCGTCTGCAAACTGCATTACTCTCGCGTGTCACGTGACCAAAGTAAAATCGCAGCCTTTGCAATAAAAAAAATTGCGTACTGTCCCATCGCGATATTAATCGCAAATGCAATTAATCGTTCAGCCCTAATCCCAGAGACCCTATGCTGAGATCTGTCTACATACTTGAGTTTAAATTGGTCTTTAGCTGTCAATCTATGTTGCTTACAATGAAGCAGGCCACATCTAACTGTTGTCTTGCCTCTTCTTCCCCCCCAGATGTGCAGCAGTTCTCTCTCCCGGAGCCCCCACAGATTATAAAGGAACAGGAGCTGTGGACCAGTCAGGAGGAAGAGCAGCTCCAAGGACTGCAGTCTGAAACTACACACTCCATGTTCACTTCTACCAGTGTGAAACATGACTGGGATCAGGAAGGCTTTTCTGAATGCTCACATCTTGACCAAACTGTTAAAGTGGAGAACAGAGAAGGAGACTCTCTACCCACCAACTCTACTGAGGAGCAAATCAAAGCAGAGCCACATGTACAAGACTATGCAGCACCAGAACTGGACAGTGACTCTCAGCCCCTCTCTGTTGTAGCTCCAGACTGTCCTACAGCTCAGGAGGAAGAGGAACATAGAGTGCTGCTTTTCCAGAACAGAACACAAAACAGTGAGGCTCTGCCAAGGGAAAATAAGCCACAGAGACATCACACAGGAAAAACATTACATCAGTGTCAACAAAGTAACAAGCAGTTTTCTCAGAAAGTGTAATCAGTGTAATCTGATTGGACACATGAAGACACACACAGGAGAAAAACCGTATCAATGTCAGGAATGTAACTAATTATTTTCTCAAAGTAGCAATCTGGTTGGACACATGAGGATACACACAGAAGAGAAACCATATCAATGTCAGGAATGTAACAAAATATTTCAACACAAAATGCAAAAACTTGATACTAGTTTCGAATTAGGCTACTGCGCATTGCTGGTGGAGTTTATGACTGCTGTGACACAGCTCTTTATGACACTTGTAGTTCGGTTCTCCTGAGTCTTGGATCTCTTGGTCCAGACCCAAAAATACAATTAGGCTATAGCCTTCATTTAGTCCTGGTTCGCTTACAGAGCAATCGCATCAAAGTTCGTTTTTATCAAACCAAACAAAGTGTGAACACACCCTTAGATGCAGTCTATTTTATTTACCACTGGAATTTACAACTGTCCTGTGAGACTACATTTGCCCCATTGCAAACGCCAAGGAGGCGCTCGGTGAACTATAGGGCCATCCGCGAACTTCTCTTATCTGCCCCCACCTCGGCTACTAAAACCACATCTCTGTTATGTTGTTCCCTGCATACAGACTGCTCGTCAGCTGCTCCAAACTGGTTTTGAAGCAAGTGGCTCCTCACTAGAATTGTGTAGGCTACTGGTCGGCACTGCACTGTGTCTTGACCAGCCTATATTGTCCTGTTGCACACGTTTGCATGTGCACTGTAAAAATGTGTAGGTCTTGTTCAGTTCTATGTAGTCATGTATTTGTGTTGTTTCATGCAGCACCATGGTTCTGGAGGAACGCTGTTTTGTTTGAAACATTCATTTACTTGAGGACCTAAATTGATTTGCTCTACAATCTTTAGGAGGGGGATGGGATACCCCACTTACCAGACACAGCATTCACGGTTTACCAGCTCAAACAAAGAAGCTGAGCACAATGCAATGGCCAAGACTAACCTATTTTCTTGTATTTAGTCGGTATGTTGGCCTAAAAGGAAAAAAATCTTATGGCATCTGCCAAAAAATTTTAACGAACACACTAAAGATGTACTCTGAATGTTGACAAAGCTATTGGGAAACCTCTTGAAGGGAACTTTTTTTGAGAGTTTGGTGAAAACGAACTTTGATGTGATTGCTCTGTTAGCGAACCAGGGCTAAATGTAGGCTATATTTGTTTTTTGGGGGTCTGGACCAAGAGATCCATCAGATCCAAACCAGCTCCACCAGCGATGAGCAGTAGCTTAATTAAAACCTAGCACAGAGTTTTTGCACCATTTTGTGTTGTTGTAAACACACAATCCACAGTCCAACAATTTATTGTTCAGGGAGCAAACATTTTAGGGCTGGATAAACGGGAGAGCAAGCAGAGATCGTAGCTTCTAGCTTAGAAGTTCCAAACTAATACACTTATCGAATTTTTGCAATACTTGGGCTGTGCCGTGTCAATAAATAAAGAACAATAACTGTTTTGCCAGGATAACCGGATCTATCAGACTTTTGAATGTTTGAGGCAATTTCAATAGCTCCTTCAGTAGAAAATACTGATTGCAAATTATAGTTTGAATATTCACTAATTCGCCTTACACACACAGATTGACCATTTTCATTGGTGATTTCATCTGCTAAGGATTCGTTTGACCCATGTTTGAATACAGGCAAAAATGTGTTTATTAGTTACATTTATCTTCTTTACAAAACATAGCTTAGGCCTATTTGCAATATACCATTGTAAATTATTGTTGCTGCTCTAAAGTAATGGGACATAAGAATTGCGCTTATACCATGGCCTACACGCAATTGTATGTGACACAAATGCACCTGATATTTACATTCTTGCTATCACTGCACATAATTATATTTCTTAATATAAACTGTATATATTAGGTATATTTATACATTAACTTTGTCTGAATAACATAAGACTCTATATACGGGAGGCCTTGCGACATCTGCTGATAGAAAAGAAAATCGCAGCCTTGGAATGCAGGAAATAAATGTCCGAGGGCGCACCTGGCAGCTATTTAACCCGCGTGTAACCTTCAGGTCATTGTGACCCTTCAGTCATTGTGACCCACCGTCATGTTGCGACAACTTTACCTAATACAAAAAGAAAGTGAAGCATTTTCTTTTAACCATTGCGCTGTCTCAGACCCCCCACAGCCCGAAGGTTAAAAGAAAATGCTTCACTTTATTTTCGATTATTATTTAAAAATAATATTTTTCATGTATTAAACTACTACTGAATCAATGAATAATGACAAACATCACTCATGAGCTTCTCAGAAGGATAGATATGCGTTATCCCTAAGTCATATGTTGACATCAGTTGTACAATGTGAAACAATAGTGGCGGTGTAATTGATTAGGAAGTCTTAACATCTTTGGATCAAGGTTGGGTGGAGTGCTTTCTATTTGGGCGACCATCCCAGAGACCCTATGCTGAGATCTGTCTACATACTTGAGTTTAAATTGGTCTCTTAAGCTGTCAATCTAGGTTGCTGAACAATGAAGCAGGCCACATCTAACTGTTGTCTTGCCTCTTCTTCCCCCCAGATGTGCAGCAGTTCTCTCTCCCGGAGCCCCCACAGATTATAAAGGAACAGGAGCTGTGGACCAGTCAGGAGGAAGAGCAGCTCCAAGGACTGCAGTCTGAAACTACACACTCCATGTTCACTTCTACCAGTGTGAAACATGACTGGGATCAGGAAGTCTTTTCTGAATGTTCACATCTTGACCAAACTGTTAAAGTGGAGAACAGAGAAGGAGACGCTCTACCCACCAACACAACTGAGGAGCAAATCAAAGCAGAGCCACATGTACAAGACTATGCAGCACCAGAACTGGACAGTGACTCTCAGCCCTTCTCTTTTGAAGCTCCAGACTGTCCTACAGTTCAGAGTTTGGAGGAGGAGGAACATGGAGTGCTGCTTCTTCTGAACAGAACACAAAACAATGAGGCTCTGCCAAGGGAACATATGCCACAGAGACGTCACACAGGAGAAACAATACATCAGTGTCAAAAAAGTAACAAGCAGTTTGCTCAGAAGTGTAATATGGTTGGACAAATGAAGACACACACAGGAGACAAACCGTACCAATGTCAGGAGTGTAACAAACTATTTGCTCAAAGTGGTTATCTGTTAAAACATATGAGGACACACACAGGAGACAAACCATATCAGTGTCAGGAATGTAACAAACTGTTTGATCGGAAGTGCAATCTGGTTGGACACATGAGGATACACACAGGAGAGAAACCATATCAGTGTCAGGAATGTAACAAAATATTTCGTATGAAGTCACATTTGGTTGTGCACATGAGGACACACACAGGAGAGAAACCTTATCAATGTGAGGAATGTAACAAATTATTTTCTCAAAGTAGCAATCTGGTTGAACACATGAGGAGACACAGGAGAGAAACCACAGTCTTTCCCCTACCATTGTTTTGGAGGGGCGGCTCGCCCCCACAAAACGACCTCCCGCCCCCCTAAAAGTATGACAAAATGTATATGCTATATATTCCAAAAAACTAAAAAAAAATATGTGCGAAATAAAGCTGTTTTCACACATTCAGGCAATTCGCTTCTTGCGCGTTGCCTCAATTGTTGCGACTAAAGGTTGCTCGTCCACAAATGCTCTAATAAACGTATAGAATAGGGTTTGCTTCTCTTGCTAGGCTACCTGTTCATGCTGCCAGGTATCTCACACTGCCTTGCAGGGCCTGTCACATGACTTCCGTTGAAAATGAATGGGAAGCAAAATGTAGGTCTTCCATCCCCCCCTAAAACAAATCCTAGGGGAACCGTATTAGAGTCAACAATGTAACAGATATTTTACGTTTACAGTGGCCTATACGAAGCAAGTACAATATACCTGGGATATCTTTTAGTTACCTGGCTTCACTAAGCCTAACTTACAGGGTTTTTCCTGGCTCAGAATGGGCCTTTGATGGGAGACTACGCAAAACAGAAAGCATGATATGTCTGCGTACAGTAAAGGCAAGGAGTTACCTTATGGCAAAAATCTAGGCGTTTTCTTATTTTTGACCATTTTATTAACAAAAATGTATATCTTGTTTAAATAAATGAAACCCCATTAACAAAACTGTTTCAAAAAAAATACTTTTATTACATTGGAAAGGGGGGAGGGGAGTGAGTTTGAGGCTGCTGGATGTCTTTGTCTGCCGTGCTCAACTGCATGGATAGGAAAAATGAGGGATGTAGCATCTACAACTCAGACCTCACTGTCACAAGGAGGCGTCATGCTCAGATCACCCGTTGTGAACGTGTTTACAAAACAGATGTTATCTACAGTGACCAATAAAGTGTGTCCTGTTGATGAGGCGTTTCTTTGTGAACGTCTCTCCCAGGTGATGGTCATCAGTTCAGGGAAGGTGTTTGCTACCACGGGCTACGGCAGGGATGGGGTTTGTAGGGGGGATGTAGCGCTTGGTAGAACTGCAAGTATTATATAGTAGTACTGCAAATATATTAATTTAAAACAAATGTACCTATACGTTGACTTAGGACTTGTGTGTGTGTGTGTGTGTGGTCTGCTGTTGTGAAGGCATGACCTGTGCTGCTGGAGTCTCAGTGTAAATGAGAAATGAAAACTAGATATATGTGTATCTTGTTGGGGCGTTGTTCGCTCCCGGGGTGTCTGTCAGAACACAACTCTTGAAACGGCTTTCTTTTGCTGATTTATTGCTAGAAAATTAAAGTTTTCTTACATGAGTGTGGTGCTGAAACAACACAGAACGTAAACAATTACCATCACACTCCCGACACAGCATATGACAAATAATGTCATATTGGTATGACATTATATTAATAAAATCAGACCACTGTTGAAAACAAAACTAAACATTACACACAATGGTCCGACCGCTGCATAGACTATTTATAAACTGTACAGAATTAAATATGGTTAAACAATCAGAGGACTAAGAACAACAAAACAAACACTTTTATCACTATCTCACTCTTTGTCTAAATTAAAGATTACTCACTGCGAGCATATCAATAAAACTTAGAGCGGTATTAACAGAAGACCAACTGTCATTTCTAATAATTCTAACAGATAAAAGTGCCAAGCGTAGTCGGTCTCCTATAGCCTTTCTTACACTCAGTGAAGAAATAAGCCGGGTCCCATACGGCAGTAGTCTGAAACAAGAATCACATTAACAGACAGCAGAAATATGAGTAATTAAGAGAGATAGAGGAATAAATGTTTCAGTAAGAGAGAGAAAGAGAAGAGAGATCTCTGGAATACCTGAGAAATGTGTTCCTCTATGGCCTCTGCAGTGGAATCAGCAGTGTAGTGGAAGACCCTTGTTCTGCTGCAGGCGTAAGATGTCGACTTGCCTGCCCAAGTGCTGTTGCACTCGAATCACTTTGACTTCCCCTTTGCTACCACTAACGTCCTCTTAAAATCCTGCTTAACCCTCGTGCTGCCTTCGGGTCACATGACCCAAAGGTTCATAACGAACCATCGTTGTGTTTACCCAATTTTACCCAATACAAAAACAAATAAAAATAATTTTCTTTTAACCATTCCAATGTGGGCGGTCTGAGACAGCCTGACAGTGAAAAGAAAATGCTTCACTTTGTTTTTGTATGAGGTAAATTTGTGGGTCACAATGACTGATGGGTCAGAATGACCCGAAGATAACACAAGGGTTAATTCAGCAATGTGTAACATGTCACATTGTTGCCACACAACAATGTCAGTGCAATGCTGAAGCAGACATTCCTCCCCATCAGAAACCTGCAGAGTGGACAAATAAAACAAGAGGACTATCATCTCCACTGTCTGCATCTCCAACCTCTTTGGGAACTACAACAATGTGCTTCAGTTTACCCAGAGTCTAGAGATGTACAGGTGAGTGTCCACTAATGATGGAAGCACTGTGTCCCCGCAAGTGTCCTGCAGCATAATGCACCCTCAATATAGGACATCCTTGCTGTTTGTCTCCCAGATTGATGGGTGTTGGCAGGGTGGTGGTGAACAACACTAGCTCTGGACCAGAGCTAGACAAGCTGCTGAAGAGGGTATTAAAGAGGCAAAGCTCAATAGAACGTCCCTTTGCAACATCTACGCCCAGCAGCAGATCCGCCATTTCTTTGAATTTAGAAAACGTAGAAAATCTTTTATAGCAATCTAAATAAATGTAAGTTAACTAGAGAGGATACAATTTCTGGGGAAATTGTAGGGTGTGCTTGCTTGCGTCGGTTGCACAGGGGTCTGTATATTTTATATAAAAATGCATCGGGCCTACTTATTATTTATAAAGACTACATAGATTTAAAAGCATCTTTTTTTTGCTGCTCATTTACAACTCAAAATACGAGTGAAGTGTAGAATGAAATATGATGTCTTCTCATTTCCCCTGCAAGAGGCAGCTGACAGGCTGAATCAAAACGAATTTGGCAGACCGGTGTAAAAATTTACCTAATCTCTATGACTTAAACGTCCTTTTAAGTTGTCCCTTCTCGTGATATTTTCAGGCATTTAGCCTACTCATATTGCATTCATTCATTAATAAAGAACCCCCTTTGAAGATTATTCTACGACTCCGGCAGAAGATAGAATCGCGATTCAAACAGTACCATCTGCTAACTGAAAATATGCCCCCAAAAACGTAAATAAGCTTGACATTTATTTAGTGGAAAATCGCTCATTCATAAAAAGCTCACTGGTAGCGATCATTGTCAGTAACAACGCAAAATGCGATATAGCCCTGTGTGGAGAAGCTGCCCCGGTAAATTGTACTACTACAGTACAGTACTAGACTACTGCTGTGTTCGTCTTGGTAGCGATTGCGTTGGTTGAATTCGATTTAACGTTCCATTGTACGGTTTAGGCTGAAATTAATTATTTTCATGAACAGATTGACAAAGTTTAGGCTGTGGCAATGAAGTTCAGGTTAGTAGTCAGATTGTTTCAGCTATTGAAAGACTTTTGAGTAAGGGGAGTGCCGAACATGTTCTGTCACCGTTTGACTTGAACAGCTGAGGAGTTTTTGTTAGCTACTCACACTAGTGTCTCGGGTAGGCTACAGCGTTGCAGTGAGCTACACTGGTTTGAAACCACAGGTAATGGTAATTTCACCAACAAATCGTTTACTAATGTCAGAATAAATCATATACCGAAAATGTATATGTGAGGAATGTTTATTTTAACGATTGAAAACAGATACATCATAGACCACTGTAGTATGTGTTGCCCGGGCAACACAGGCTAATGTCATGATGCTAATACTTCAGTGAAATAGTAGACTACTGTTTCCGAAAGTAGATGTACTTCCTTAATAATATCATCTTATATTGTACATTACACATCACAATTGTGTGTCATATCACAAAGTAAAATGAGTAAATAGTTATCACCCTGGCCTCTTTTCTTGTGGCGTTTCTGCAGCTGCCTTGCAGTAAAGCTATAGTTAGCCTAGCTATCCCCCAAGTTAACAGATGCGAAACGAATGTTCTGCCAAAGGTAGTCACGCGTGTTTTCGTGACATTAGTGCAGACCGGTGTAAAAATTGACCTAATCTCTATGATTTAAACGTCATTTTAAGTTTTTCCCTTCTCATGATATTTTCAGGCATTAAGCCTACTCATATTGCATTCATTCATGAATAAACAACCCCTTTGAAGATTATTCTACGACGTTACCCGGCAGTAGAAGATGGAATCGCGATTCAAACGGTACCATCTGCTAACTGAAAATATGCCCCCCAAAACGTAAATAAGCTTGACATTTATTTAGTGGAAAATTGCTCATCCATAAAAAGCTCACTGGTAGCGATCATTGTCAGTAACAACGCAAAATGCGATATAGCCCTGTGTGGAGAAGCTGCCCCGGTAAATTGTACTACTACTACTACGGTACAGTACTAGACTACTGATGTGTTCGTCTTGGTAGCGATTGCGTTGGTTGAATTGGATTTAACGTTCCGTTGTACGGTTTAGGCTGAAATTAATTATTTTCATGAACAGATTGACAACGTTTAGGCTGTGGCAATGAAGTTCAGGTTAGTCGTTAGATAGACTTTTGATTTAAGTAAGGGGAGTGCCGAACATTTTCTATCGCCGTTTGACTTCCTAAACAGCTGTGTACTGTAGCTAGATGTTTTTGTAGTGTGTCTCGCGTAAGCTACAGCGTTGCAGTGAGCTACACTGGTTTGAAACCACAGGTAATGGTAATTTCACCAACAAATTGTTTTCTAATGTCAGAATAAATCCTACAACGAAAATGTATATGTGAGGAATGTTTATTTTAAGGATTGAAAACAGATAACGCTACATCATAGACCACTGTAGTATGTGTTGCCCGGGAAACACAGGCTAATGTCATGATGCTAATACTTCAGTGAAATAGTAGACTACTGTTTCCGAAAGTAGATGTACTTCCTTAATAATATCATCTTATATTGTACATTACACATCACAATTGTGTGTCATATCACAAAGTAAAATGAGTAAATAGTTATCACCCTGGCCTCTTTTCTTGTGGCGTTTCTGCAGCTGCCTTGCAGTAAAGCTATAGTTAGCCTAGCTATCCCCCAAGTTAACAGATGCTAAACGAATGTTCTGGCAAAGGTAGTCACGCGTGTTTTCGTGACGTTAGTGACGCAGTGACGTTAGTAACGTCAGTGACTGTGGCTAGCAAATTAGCCACCGTTAGCTTCACTTTTCGCCACAAAAACTTAACTGAAGCTTAAACCATGCAATGGAACGTAAATTCCAATAGAAGCAACTCAATCGCTACCAAGACGAAACTTTTGACACCTACGTTGTCTATGTAGGCCAAATATTGACTGAGTTTTAGGGGGGCAAAAAGAAATAATAAAAAAAATAATAATAATATATATGTGAGAGAACAAAGGTTGTGCTCTCGCTGAAGGCTTGAGCACACTCAATTATGAATAACTGGCTCCAAAGAGACATTACAATATTTGGATTACATTTACATTACATTTATTTTAAAATGTGACTGTTCTAATTTCTAAGATGCCTTTGAAACTTTCGACTTTCCACCAACAGGTCCTTCTATACTGGAAGCTAATATTCAAGCACAATCTTTGGCCACATAATTTGTCATTTGGAACAATAGATGTATATTATCCAATAGAACCATATTTAGCACATTACCAAAACTGCATTTTTCCATCTACATAACATCGATAAAATAAGATTTTTCCTCTCAAAGATTGATGCTGAAAAATTATTACATGCTTTTGTTACATCCCGATTGGACTACTGCCATGAGTGTAGCGGGCTATTCTCAGAGCCGCACGCCCATACACAAAACACACATACACATGCACCCGATCATGCTTGGTTCACTCCAGTCCACTAGGGACAGCAAGGTGTCAGTGGAGGCATCCTGCAAGGCAGGGAAGGATAAAAGAAGGAATTGGGGAGCTTTTGTTTGAACTCCATGCCTTGACACCTGTGTTTGTTCCTTCACTTTTCAAGGTAATATAACCTTTTCTTGTGGGTTTTAAACTGCTGCAAATGAGTGTGGATGATATAAAAACAAGCATACTAGTAATGGGGTGTTTCGTTGGTAAAAGATGTCTGTGTGTGTGTTTGATGTTTGTATATTATGATTTAACATGGTTTTGGGCAACGGACTGTGGTCGCCTGTGTTGACTAATTATGCATTTGGCAGTGAATATGAAATGGTTGTTGTAGCCTGTCTTTTATTGTAGTCTGTTTTTATTGATTGTTAATAAAAGTGAACTCCATGCCTTGACACCTGTGTTTGTTCCTTCACTTTTCAAGCGTAAGGAACCTGTTTGTGCTGGCCCAAGTTCCCCTAGGCTTGAGGCCGGTAACATATTACTGCAATGGCACCTCTTCTCTGGAACAAACTCCCCGTTTCAATTAAGGAGGCTGACACCATTTCAACATTCAAAGCTAGGTTAAAAACCTTTCTGTTATGAAGTGTGTTTGAATTTACAAATAAAGTAAACCTGATGCTGTATATGGTTCCTGTTACTGTTTCTGTTACTAGTTGGAGACAACGGGGGACGGGGCTTCTTATTCGTATTTTAGAGTTTCTCTTCCCTGGAACAGATTTCATGTTCCAACCGAGGGGGGCTGGCGTTGTCTTAGTGTCTAGGGCTGCATCAAATACCCTTTTTGGCTGCTTCTATGGGAGGCAGGTCGTGCTGATGGTTGTGATAGGGGAGGCTGTTGATTGGACCAGGGAGGGGACCGGAATGGACCAATCAGATGGAAAGATTGAGGGAGAGGAAGGGAGTGAACAAACAAAGCACAGACATCATACAGACCAGAACTAGAGACATGATGTCTGGTGACGTAACGGTGTGTGTGTGTGTGTGCAGATAGCTCAGATGGCTCAGATGTCTCAGCGGGCTCTGGTCCAGGAGCTGCTGTGTCCAGAGGGGGGCCATGGCCAGGCTGCAGCTGCTGAGGGCAGAGTACAGCAGTGCCCAGCTCAGCCTGCGGGAGGCGCTCAACCACAGCTTCCAGGTGCCTCAAACAACCTACAGACCAGGAGCATCTACTGACACATCATCATGTGCTCTTTGTTGTTTATATGAATAATAATCATTTAAAGTAAACCTAGACTCACCAGAGATTGTAGGGAGATGTCCATTCAGTACCTGCAAGCACACCACGCATGTGTTAACCAAATCAATCAGATGTTGATGTGTAATCTCTCTCCTGATGGTTCCCCTCTCTGCAGGACCCAGACGTGTGGCTCTGTACGGTCACCTGCACTACCAGACTGGGGAGCACAGGAAGGCTCAGGAGGGCTATGAGAGGACCCTGGACTTAGTGGTGGACGCCTCAGACACACATCCCATCTACCTGCACCTGGGCTCAATCTACCTGGAGGAGGCCAGGGTGAGATGGGCGGGGTCACACACACACATGAACCAGTCAGGGCTGCATTTCCCGATAACGATGGATCGTAGCTGTTACGAGTGTTCTCTACGATCAAAATAACGATCCATGCGTTTCCCGAACATGCTCGTAAGGAGAACCATCGTACGTGTCTCTTAAGTTGCACTTAACAAGACGCTGTCCATTGTACTGAAATGTGATTCTTCTGACGCAACTTTAAGACTTTAAAATTAAAACGTTAACCAAAATAATTGACGAATTACGGTACACAAAAAAATATTTTCTGTCGCTACAGAAAACTTTACATTTATTATTGGCTACTTATTTTAGTACTTTTCAATGTACATTGTATGATGCTACATGAAGGCAAAGACAATAAGGTGAACGTGCAAACTATGCTGCATCTGAGTTTTACACCGGTGTCAGGACCCTGCAATCAGCGACACAGGATGCTAAATACCAAGAGGAGGTCTTGGAAATTAAGTGGGCTTGTCTCAAAATTGAGGTGAGGAAGCTCTTGTTTGAAGAGATGAAGTTCACAAGGCCCTCCATTTCTGTGCCTATTCTTCTGCCCAATCAACAAGGTAGTGTCAAATTTAGGTTACCTTATAGCCTAAGCATACAATGTTTATTTAAATTAAGTAAAGCTTGAATTGTGTATTGTATCATATATTCAGTGTTGCCTGTCCAATCCTTACATGTTTACATCCTTACAGTTTACCTTTTAGATCCATGTGAGGAGCAGGAGCAGGTAGAACAAACTCCCATAAAACAACTATTTCTCAAATTACTTGTGCCTTGGTTTTTAACTCTTCTTGGTACTCCACTTTCCATAAGAAAATAAATATATATATATATATATATATATATATATATATATATATATATATATATATATATATATATAGAGAGAGAGAGAGAGTCCTATATTTACTACTTGATTGAACTACAAGGTTAAAAACCATGCATATAAATGGTATCACACATGGCATGTCCCAGCTAGCAGCCTAAATAATTCAATGTACAAATACAAGCATCTCAATCCAATATATTTACTGTCTTATTTTCTAGTGTTGACTATATCTACAATCTTGCATAGGCCAACAGCTTTCTCAATCTCATGATTCTCACATATTGGCCACAAATGACATTGTGACAAATGACAAACACATGAATACCCCATGTTTTCAACATGGAATCATTGTTTCTGACATGAATAATCAACTCTACTTTAATTGATGGTTAATCAATTATACTCATTATGAGTGTAAGATATGTCAGATGACATCATGATATCATGATGCTCCTGAACCTCATAGAAGCAGACCTGCAGAGGTTAACAAGGAGGTCCTTTGCACTGACCCCTGCAACCCTACTGGCAGTGTTAAAGTTCTAGGCCACTGGAAGTTTTCTTCCAGATCTGTGCAGGCTGTCACAACTGCATTACTTTGCCACATCCCAGACCACATCCAATTCCCCACAACCAGAGGGGACAAGTCTGCGGTGCAGGACTTAGGCTATCTTCAATGGCTTTTATGATTTTTGTATGAGTTTTCACTCCCTCCCAGCCCCTTCACCCTGTGTGACTTCCCAGTCAACCCTGTGGAGTCTTTTAGTTCAGGTTAGTAGTCAGATAGTTTCCCTACTGAAAGACTTTTGAGTAAGGGGAGTGCCGAACATGTTCTGTCGCCGTTTGACTTAAACAGCTGAGGAGTTTTTGTTAGCTACTCACACTAGTGTCTCGGGTAGGCTACAGCGTTGCAGTGAGCTACACTGGTTTGAAACCACAGGTAATGGTAATTTCACCAACAAATCGTTTACTAATGTCAGAATAAATCATACAACGAAAATGTATATGTGAGGAAAGTTTATTTTAACGATTGAAAACAGATACATCATAGACCACTGTAGTATGTGTTGCCCGGGCAACACAGGCTAATGTCATGATGCTAATACTTCAGTGAAATAGTAGACTACTGTTTCCGAAAGTAGATGTACTTCCTTAATAATATCAGCTTATATTGTACATTACACATCACAATTGTGTGTCATATCACAAAGTAAAATGAGTAAATAGTTATCACCCTGGCCTCTTTTCTTGTGGCGTTTCTGCAGCTGCCTTGCAGTAAAGCTATAGTTAGCCTAGCTATCCCCCAAGTTAACAGATGCGAAACGAATGTTCTACCAAAGGTAGTCACGAGTGTTTTCGTGACGTTAGTGACGCAGTGACGTTAGTAACGTCAGTGACTGTGGCTAGCAAATTAGCCACCGTTAGCTTCACTTTTCGCCACAAAAACTTAACTTCAGCCTAAACCATGCAATGGAACGTAAGACGAAACTTTTGACACCTACGTTGTCTATGTAGGCCAAATATTGACTGAGTTTTAGGGGGGCAAAAAGAATAATAATAATAATATATATGTGAGAGAACAAAGGTTGTGCCCTCGCCGAAGGCAAAGCACACCCAATTAAGTGAATAGACGGTAAACGCTAAACAGCTGTGTTGGTCAAAGAATGGTTTGAGGAAATGTATGTGAAAAATTATGAGGAAGCAATTGGAAAGTTACATAAAGGATTGGTTTAGAGAGGATCATGGAAGGTTATGAAATAAAACAAGAACTTTTTGTGGATGTGAAGAGATGATCATACTGGCATACTGTTTGGGATAAACAGTTAGGCTGTGATAATGTTGTATTATGAAGAGGGTTATTATAACATTCAGTTCTGAAATAATTTGGGAAGACTCATCAAGTCTGATAAATTGTGGTTATGATGGTTTGAGCTAATTGGCTCGTTTTGAACTGCAGCAAAACGAGTTATGAAGTTCTACCTATCTGACCTTTATAGAAAATATAGTTGGGAAAAATGTTTGGTTAATAGCTACATTAAGAACATGATTTGGTTTATATTTCATTTAAGAAGCATACGGATTCTGGTTTGGCATAATGAAAATTGCTTTGATCATATCTTTGATAAAAAGAGCTGTGATTTGGTAAAATAGAGAATCTAAAACAATATTGGTATTAAACTTAACTGTTTTAAAAGACAGAAAAGGTTTTTTGGAGTGAAAGAAATTAGACTAACAGTTGATTTTCTAAAGAAGGGAACAAAGAAACATATTGTAATTTCTAGGCATGACTAATAGGAGTTGAATATCAAATGATGATGTATGGTCTTATTAGATGCTGTTACATGTGTTTGCTCAACAATAAGAAAACTGAAGGGTCAATACTGCCTGGTAATTATAGATACAGTATGTTTACTATGTGAATTGAAGTCTTTCCCAGTCCTATACCAGATGCATAACACCATTTGAATTGATTTATTGGAGATCATAACTTAAACCTTTCACATAGCATGATGAAGAGGCGAATCAAATGGTTAACCAATTTTATAAAAAATGCTCACGAGAAAAGAGATGTCTTCTGCTAAATTCTGTTCCAGGTGAAGCAGTAAACCAAAGAGTGGAGGAGTCAAACGAGGAGATTGGGTATTGATTAAAGTTATCAATGAAAGGAGGGATCTTATGAAAGCTTTAAAATATCCTGTCTTATTTCTGTTTTCTGTTTCGAATTTATTTTATTTTATTACAATTCTAAAAGCTTGGCTAAAGTTGTATGTATGTGGTGAAGGGGGCCTGTGAGCATGTCCAGGTCTGCCGTGGATACATGGATGTCGAATGTCCACTCTGGAGTGACGGTGGGTTTTCCCCTATAACATCATTAGGGTTTTCCCACTGTGTCCAGTGTGTCCACACCACTTGGCCATAACGCTGCAGTCTCATCATTATTGTTGATTTGTATGTCAACATTGTGTAATCGGTAATGGGATATTTTTAAAATTTGGGTTTATTGTCACACCCTATAAGGGTGTGAAAGGAGGGATTTATTTGAACTTAAAAAATATCCACTTTAAATCCTCAAATGGGTTCTTGATTTCAATATCTGTGTTTAATCATTGGTGTTCGACTGTTCGCATCTCATTTGACTCAGTTACTGCTTGATCATGGTAGATAAGGTGATGCTGGGACTGTAACTCTTTTCTACTTCAGGACGAGTCAGACCGGCGGGTCTGACTACCTAACCCCTGTTCTAAGGCCCCATTCCCCTGGAGACCCTGTCCCCCCCCCCTTCTCACCGGATGATCTACCCCTTCCCCTTGGAGACCCTGCCCCATCTGCCCCTATGCCCCATCAGACCTAGGAGTGGTCTGCCCCCCCCCCCTTCCCCTTGAAGACCCTGCCCCACCTGCCCCAATACATCATCCGATGTTCGGGGAAGCCTGTTGTACATTTATGGACAGGACCATTCAAGGTCATCAAGAGAACCTTGCACGCCCTAAGGGTGCTGGGGAAAGGAAGTACGTGGTACCACTGGAGCATGTGTTGTGCTGCTCCAGAATCCAGTCGTACGTTGCAGGAGTTGGTGGAGAAGGGCCAGTGAACCTTTTGCTATTGCTACGAATGTGAGAGTCCGGAAAAGAGGGTTACGACTAGGCCAAGAGTGATACTGCTTGACCACACTAGAATTGTACTGGACTAAGATGGTTTCCGCTATTTTACTTAACAGTGTGCTATATCAATATCAACATGATTGTTGCTGTATCCCGTGTATCAGGTCCCTGTGAAACCGAATCATTGTCTCGGCTGTGGAGAACCCAAAGACGGGGTTCCAAATGCCGTTGCTGGGGCTGGCTGACCAGGACGAGGAGACGGTGGTTGGTCCGGGCTATGTTGATTGATCTCTGGTGTTTTCAGAGATCAAAAGAGGGATTAAAGAATATATTGTGCTTATTAAAGTTATGCATTGTGCTTATTAAAGTTATGAACTTAGAAGTGTGCTCAGGCTTAAACATTGGGTCTCACACTGAGTGTGGGAAGCAGGCTGTTCTTTGTGTCTCTATCTTTTTATTTTCAGAAACAACCTTGAATCTGGGTGGAGATGGCACCCGAGCAGGTGGGACGCGGAGGCAAGAACAACTCCCTGATACACAAGAGAACAAGCTCAACCCTCTTTTCATCTTTCTGTTTTAATTGCACTGTATATTATATGCTGGGGAGGGAAAGATAGCCAGTTGGACTTCGTGAACCAGCCCAAACTCTGTTGCGGGTAGGGAAACGTAGACAACCCCAGAGCTCTGTACTTGTTGATTTCCAACTGCTGCATTAAAGCTGATATTATCGGACCTCTGCGACTCCAGACCACTCTTTCTAGAACACAGATTTGTGTCATTGAATACTATCATTACATATTGGAATAGACACATAGATAATGAATCCTTCACTTTCCATTTCCTGGGCGCCACCATCTCCTAACATCAGGCTCGGCTCTGCCACCAGCCTCTTCATCCACCGGGCTTGGCGTGCTACCAGCCCTATAATTATAATAAACATCATATCAACTTCAATGTTCAATTGTTGTTGTTGTGTTATTGCACTCGTAAAAGCGTTTTCGTTAATGCATTTCTAGTTACTATTGCACATTACAACAGCCATATTTCAATTTTATAGTATTTCGAATAAGACTGACATTTGTTTGTTAAATCTACCTTCATTGCATGCGCCAAACCCACCAAATCAAATTATTTTGTGTAACCTAAATTTACTTGAGAATAAACCGTATTCAGATATTTTTTTGGCACTTAAACTTGTATGGTTCACTAACACATATCCCAGTTCCATCGTAACTGGTAGAAAGAGAACCAAAATAATATTATTTTCAATCGGAAGTAACTTTCAGCATTAGTCTGATGTAGTTTTCATGGTCGGCCTACGTGTGTCTCCACTGAGTCTCTGTGATACGATGCACTTAGCGATCTACGACTGGTCTGGAGCTCTCGTTAATCTACGTGCCTCTTTAGCTACGATGGTTTCGGGAAACGGCCCATACAACTAAGATCCATCGTACGATGGACTGTACGATCAATTTACGCTTACGACGCTTTCGGGAAACGCAGCCCAGATGGTTTAGTAACTTAACTAGGAGGTAGTTCGGGGACAATCATTGTTTTGCTGTAAGTATAACCCATCTGTTTGTATCTGTCTATTTGTGTATGAGAAGGCTCAATTTTTTGTATGAGAAGTAAAGAATATATTGTGCTTATTAAAGTTATGCATTGTGCTTATTAAAGTTATGAACTTAGAAGTGTGCTCAGGCTTAAACATTGGGTCTCACACTGGGTGTGGGAAGCAGGCTGTTCTTTGTGTCTCTATCTCTTCATTTTCAGAAACAACCTTGAAACCGGGTGGAGACGGCACCCGAGCAGGTGGGACGCGTAGGCAAGAACAACTCCCTGATGCACGAGAGAACAAGCTCAACCCTTTTTTGATACTTGTGTTTCAATTGCACTGTATAAATATATGCTGGGGAGGGACAGATAGCCAGTTGGACTTCGTGAACCAGCCAAAACTCTATTGCGGGTAGGGAAACTTAGACAACCCCAGAGCTCTGTACTTGTTGATTTCCAACTGCTGCATTAAAGCTGATATTATCGGACCTCTGCGACTCCAGACCACTCTTTCTAGAACACAGATTTGTGTCATTGAATACCATCATTGGGTGTGCTCAAGCCTTCGGCGAGAGCACAACCTTTGTTCTCTCACATATATATTATTATTATTATTTTTATTTCTTTTTGCCCCCCTAAAACTCAGTCAATATTTGGCCTACATAGACAACGTAGGTGTCAAAAGTTTTGTCTTGGTAGCGATTGAGTTGCTTCTATTGGAATTTACGTTCCGTTGCATGGTTTAAGCTTCAGTTAAGTTTTTGTGGCGAAAAGTGAAGCTAACGGTGGCTAATTTGCTAGCCACAGTCACTGACGTTATTTTTTTCATGAAAATGGACCTAATCTCTATGACTTAAACGTCCTTTTAAGTTGTCCCTTCTCGTGATATTTTCAGGCATTTAGCCTACTCATATTGCATTCATTCATTAATAAAGAACCCCCTTTGAAGATTATTCTACGACTTTACCGGCAGAAGATAGAATCGCGATTCAAACAGTACCATCTGCTAACTGAAAATATGCCCCCAAAAACGTAAATAAGCTTGACATTTATTTAGTGGAAAATTGCTCATTCATAAAAAGCTCACTGGTAGCGATCATTGTTAGTAACAACGCAAAATGCGATATAGCCCTGTGTGGAGAAGCTGCCCCGGTAAATTGTACTTCTACGGTACAGTACTAGACTACTGCTGTGTTCGTCTTGGTAGCGATTGCGTTGGTTGAATTGGATTTAACGTTCCGTTGTACGGTTTAGGCTGAAATTAATTATTTTCATGAACAAATTGACAACGTTTAGGCTGTGGCAATGAAGTTCAGGTTAGTAGTTAGATAGACTTTTGATTTAAGTAAGGGGAGTGCCGAACATTTTCTGTCGCCGTTTGACTTCCTAAACAGCTGTGTACTGTAGCTAGATGTTTTTGTAGTGTGTCTCGCGTAGGCTACAGCGTTGCAGTGAGCTACACTGGTTTGAAACCACAGGTAATGGTAATTTCACCAACAAATCGTTTTCTAATGTCAGAATAAATCCTACAACGAAAATGTATATGTGAGGAATGTTTATTTTAACGATTGAAAACAGATAACACTACATCATAGACCACTGTAGTATGTGTTGCCCGGGAAACACAGGCTAATGTCATGATGCTAATACTTCAGTGAAATAGTAGACTACTGTTTCCGAAAGTAGATGTACTTCCTTAATAATATCAGTTTATATTGTACATTACACATCACAATTGTGTGTCATATCACAAAGTAAAATGAGTAAATAGTTATCACCCTGGCCTCTTTTCTTGTGGCGTTTCTGCAGCTGCCTTGCAGTAAAGCTATAGTTAGCCTAGCTATCCCCCAAGTTAACAGATGCTAAACGAATGTTCTGGCAAAGGTAGTCACGCGTGTTTTCGTGACGTTAGTGACGCAGTGACGTTGTAACGTCAGTGACTGTGGCTAGCAAATTAGCCACCGTTAGCTTCACTTTTCGCCACAAAAACTTAACTGAAGCTTAAACCATGCAACGGAACGTAAATTCCAATAGAAGCAACTCAATCGCTACCAAGACGAAACTTTTGACACCTACGTTGTCTATGTAGGCCAAATATTGACTGAGTTTTAGGGGGGCAAAAATAAATAAAAATAATAATAATAATATATATGTGAGAGAACAAAGGTTGTGCTCTCGCCGAAGGCTTGAGCACACCCAAATATGTATTGTACAAAGTGTTCATTAACTACTACTGAGTCTTACTGCCTGAAATAAGGGGAATAGAAACATGCAAATATATTGTAATGCCTTTTTTGGGTAGCAGATGTTATTAGATATCAGTGGTAGTGGTGTGAAGAGGGAGGTGTGGGGGTGCGTGTGCAAGAGAGCAAGTGTGAGCATGGTTGTGTACAAGCCGTTTGTGGTTGGCTGGTCTTGTGTGGTGAGGTGGCAGTGGGAGCTGAATTTCGATTGGTTCTCGGGCAAGAAAGGGGGTGGAGTTTTTCACACACACAACGCACAACGTCTTCCAGCGCAGGTGTCCAATGAGAGGCACAACATTCACAATGTGCTTCAGGGAGGACAAGATCATAGCGACCTAAAGTGGTAATAATGTCACTGGACATAATTTAACAGCAATATATTTGTGTTTGTTGATATTCACTGCTACCTGCAAGAGTATGCATGTTCACGTGAGATTAATAAAATGATTGTTCGTGAATGAATGTGTAAAACTCACCATTCATGGTCACTAAAACAATGGACCTCCCCACACTAACAGTCATGGGGAGCTGGCAGGTTTGGCAGGCTGATACCTCTAAAGGTAGAAGTTGAGCTACAAAGATATTTAAAAGACACAGCATGGGGATTGTGTATAATCTTGGGAATTGTGTATTAGTAATCTTGCGTCTAATGTCCTAATAGTCATTGCATAAGTGCCTCAAGCCATATCTAACATTTTACAGTATTGATGTTAGATTACATTAGACATTTAGAGGAGGTTTCATGACCAAACACCATACCTTGGTGGGTAAGGGAATATTGCCCGTCAGCATCCTGGCTGACAAATGAGGTGGGAGGCACAGGGTGGAGGTAGCCTGAGATCAGGGATCTCCGGTTGTGCAGAACATGTCTGGTGTGTTGCTCTTTGTCACAGGCCATGCACAGATACTGGTGAGGTAAGCACTCACTACACCTCATCACAGCCACTCCTTGCCTACACCACTGGCAGGTGGTGGGCAATACTGCCTCATCTGACAGCATGCTGTTGATGAGATGCGGGCGGGACACTTTCCACCTCTCTGCAGAACAGGCATTTCGAATTCCCCAATCTTGTGCCTCTGTGTGTTTCTCACACTCAGGGGCTGCTGGCTGACCATCAAGTAACATTTCTTTGACCGCTTGAAGAAGGGAATCTGTAGATGAAAGAAATTGGTAGTACAGAACATTAACTGAAGAGGTATTTTTGAGTTTGACATTACTTGTTCAAACTAAAATAAAAACATTTGTTACTCACAAAGAACTGATTCCTGATGATCCCTGTCCTCAACAAGGTCCTGTGTGTTACTGACAGTGTCCTTGCGTTTCTTCGTTCCAGCCCTGGGTGCTGAGAGAACAATTATTCAGAAGAAATGCATCCTATAATGCTGCATTACTCCAGAACCTTTAAATATTCAACTTACCAGTTGAAGATCGACATTTGGTAGTTTGTGGGACTAATGCTCCCCGCACATCTCTCTTTCTCCAACTAATCCTGAACCTGTTTTTTGTGGTTCTCTTTTTGTTCTTAGCCTACAAAAAGATATATGTTATTAACTGGAATAATGACCAAGTTCAGGTACTAGTGTATTGTTCACACAGTTTTAGTTTCATCATCATTATTACCGGTTCAGGATTAAGGTCCTTGGCATAAGCTTGACCTTGTTTCAGAAGCTCCCTAAGATGAGCATCCTCAGCATCTTCCTTTGAAGCCATACTATGGAAAAGTAAATTACAGGCCAACATATTTCAATCTTAACTGATATCTTAGATAGTTGTAATATTTGTGTCAAAAAATTATTTACAAAATTGTAGGTCACTACACATATCAGGGGACTTCTATTGTACATGTATTACATATTGGTAGCATAAAGGACGGTCATATTATGGTACCTACTATTGTTTCAATGTTAAACTTACTTGACAGCAGAACTTTGGTTCTTAAAAGAACCGTTGGGGCGGGCCAGAAATGGCGGGCACACAGAAGGACAAAAGGACAAGGCAGACAGACAATAAATATACAGTACAGGAAGACAGACAGACAGATGGACAACAGGCAATGAGACGAGAGGCAGACAAGTAGACAAATAGAATATGGAGGTCAATGTTAAAGAGAGATGACAGATGAATCTGAGGAGACAGGTTTGTGTTGGGGGGGGGGGGGGGGCAAAGACAGGGGAGGATATTGGGAAGGAGCAAAACGTACAATTAAAGAAGGGGAAGGTGCACACACACAGGGGGACAGGGGAGACATAAATAGATATTATTAGTATTTTCATTTAAATTAGAATCAGAATGGGATTTATTCGCCATGAAAGTTTGCACAGACAAAGAATTTGCTTTGGCAGGAGGGTGCATACAATAACCATATAGGAACCTAAAAATTAAATATGTGGACTATCTATACTAAGGGTACATAAACTAGCAGTACTAAGTGGAATTAGAATTAAATAAAATATACAATAAGATAAAATATAAGTAAATAACTGAATGCCTTCATGAATGCTCTGACCACGCTAGCGTACCGTTAATTAGCCATTTTACTAACGTTGCATGGCTAACATGCATTTATTACCATGCACTTTCACAAAATTAAGTTAGAACTCCACGTTGGAGCATCCCCATGGTTACCTTGAGTTTACTTGCTTAACTATTACATAATGATTACACATTTTCGGCCTGAAAGGGTGCATTTACAATAAATAAAAAAAATCTGAACATCTTTAGGTAGGTACTTACCGCCAACTTCTAAAGCAATGGACGTCACTTGTCAGCGCCGTAACCAAGGATGTCACATTTTGATTGACAGGCGATTGATGAAGGTCAAGGCGTAATTCCATACTGAAAATACTGAAGATCCGTCCCGTTAAAATGCCACAAACGGGTGCTGGCAAAGCACTTCAGAATTGAGCTTTAAAGCAGAGAGCAATATGTAAATATTGTACAGTAATATATATTTTATATTTGTATAATTGTTATTGTGGATATGAATGCAGTATTTGAATATTAATTTACGATAAGCTACACAAATTTTACGTGACATTTCGGGTGAAGCGCCACCTCGGTTTTTCGTAACATTGTATACGAAATCGAGGGACACAGAAAGACGTACACTATGTTACGAATAGACTGTGAAGTCAGGTTGAAATGCAATACGTCAGTTACAAACATCAGTTCCAAAAAAGAGAAGAGAATATTTTTTATCATTTAACAATTTATACATGAAGCAAGTTTAACTTAAACTAGTGGCATATTCCAAGTTGGAGGCCTTCTCCTTTCAGCAGGACATTACAATGAATGTCACAGAATCTGTATCTACCTGTCTCGTCTTCTCTACCTCCCTCAATCTTGTCCTCTTCTTTCTCATTCCCTAACCCTCCCTCCTATTTGTCTCTCTTCCTTTCTCTCTCTCCCCTGTCAATCCCATTCTGTCTCTTGGTGTATTTCTCTTTCCCTCTCTCTCCCTGTATCTCTCTTTCTCTTTCCTCTCTTTCTCTGTGTACTCTTTCTCTGTTTTCCTCTCTCTCTCCCCCTTCCTTGTCTCTCTCTTCCTCTGTCTTTCTCTCTCTCTGCAGAACCTAGTCCTCCATCTCCTCCCTATCTTGTTCTGTAGTACAGTTGTCTTCTATTCAGGCCCTACTTTGTTCAGGCAGCATCACACACTCTAGCCAGCCGACGTTAGCAGCTAACCCTACTTGTCCTCCTCCCCTCTCCTCCTCCATCATCTCCTCCTCCTCCCCCTTTCTCCCCTCTTGTTGGGGCATGCATGCACCCTTATCGAAGTAAGTTCCAGTAATGAGACTCCAAACAGGATCAACTGGTCCAAACAGAAGTGTGTGTGGGTGTATGTATGTGGGTGTATGTATGTGGGTGTGACACATTCAAATATGTACTGTACAGGAACAATAACAACAGCAGTAAGAGGAGTCTTCAAGGTTGGGATCAGATCAGTACAAGGTAGCACACCAGGTGATCAGACTGTCAGCATTACTGTCAGACACACACAGAACCAGATGGAGCACAGAGAGGAAGCTGATGGTGAAATCAGAGTTTTATAAAGGTCAGTAGAAGGTGTTTATTCATATGTTGGAGAGTGAAGATTTACTGTCAGTCCAGGTCAGGTTATGATTAAGTAAATTAGCATCTCTATTCCTGGTCGGATGTCTTATCCTTTCAAATACTGGACATGTGTTTGTTTATCAGCATAGATCCTAGGCTACAATATAACATTATTTTATGTTTGTTAAACATGTCTATTGTGTCTGTAAATGTTATCATAGGCTATTGTGTGTTGGCAACAATGTCAGTCAGTGGTTAAGGACCTCCCACCTGTGCTGATCAACAGGAAGAGGATGTACTGTGTTATCAGTTATCAGTGTCCAGGGAGGAGACAGACTAGGATATTTGACAACAACACTGTATGTGTCATTAAGGGTTTAAAGAATATTATATTTTTATATCATATTTAGAGTGCTTTGGTCCTCAATAGACTGGGGAGCTAGTGCTAACAGCTTTTGATTGTGGGTCAAAGAGATGGATAGTGTATGACAACCCATGATGACATAAACCTTCATTCAATACACCATCTAGTGTAAACCTGTTCCATGTGTTCCTCTGTGCATTGGTGAATGTTGCATTTGCACTGTGCAAGAGTATCCTGAGCATGAGAAAGACCCTGATCAGAGACAAGGCAGAGAGAGGAGGGTTCTGGCAGGGCAGGTGATCAGAGACAGGGCAGAGAGAGGAAGGTTCTGGCAGGGCAGGTGATCAGAGACAGGGCAGAGAGAGGAGGGTTCTGGCAGGGCAGGTGATCAGAGACAGGGCAGAGAGAGGAGGGTTCTGGCAGGGCAGGTGATCAGAGACAGGGCAGAGAGAGGAGGGTTCTGGCAGGGCAGGTGAAGTAGGCTGCAGGTGAGGGAGGACAAACATCCAGAGTTACAGTACAGAACACAGTACAGTGATGATCATGTGACAGGGTGACAAGTCATGTTTCTGGAATGATTATGGGTGATTGTACATCAGACTGGCAGAGGTTTTTAAATAATGTGTTCAGATTCACGTCGTATTTACCCATCATTCTTATAAGTCATGAGACTCACAACTCCACCCAACTCCCATGATTTCTTCTGGGAGCGTTAAGTAAAACTACATTTCCTCATGCATGACATGGTTTCTACAGAGCCCTGTAGCAGCACAGGACTGGAATGTAGAAATGGGTCAAACCAGATAGATGAGAATCAAACTAAACTCTACAGTGGGGATAGAGAGGGGGAAGGGTGCTGAGTGACAGGAAAATGACATTTTCATGAAGAATAATTGATAAATACAAAATGTCATTATGATTAATGTGGCAATGAAAATATATATTTCTATATTTCATTTTGAGCACCTCCAGACAGTAGATTGAACTAGCTAGCACTGTCAGCATAGGGTTAAGTTTAGCTCAAAAACAGGTTTTGTTGCAGAGGTCCTAACAGGTAAGGTTTAGTTTATAGCACTGGCAGCATAGGGTTAAGTTTAGCTTAGTGTGTTTTTGTTGCTCCATTCTACTTTTCTTTGTACACTGCTGAATGATTCATTGGTGTGAAGTGTCATGAGTGGAATGATTATATTTATAAGGGACAGGTCATGTCTTTATCATGGGATCCATAACTGCTGGTGCTGCCTGGGCTAAACTACAGGTGTTTCCTCATTCATTACATAGTTTACACAGAACACGGAGGTTGGCAACACAGAAGATGTAATTTAGTTATCACTGTTACTAAGTTTACTGTCAGAGAGCAGAGAGGGTAGGAATAATAATGTTCTCTTATACCACAGAAGTGTCAGTTAAAACGGCATTTTACTCATACATGAAATGGTTTCAATAGTACCTGAACAGGCAAGAATGGAAAGAGAGAGAGCGAGAGGATAAAGAGAAATGGTTAGAAAAGGGCGGTGGTCCCTATGTGCCCCCCTGCACTGTTCTGTCTGAAAGGAACAGAGAGAGAGAATGACCTGTCTGTATGGTTCAATCAGGATCATCAACAGAGAGAGAGAGAGAGAGAGAGAGAGAGAGAGAGAGAGAGAGAGAGAGAGAGAGAGAGAGAGAGAGAGAATGACCTGTCTGTATGGTTCAATCAGGATCATCAACAGAGAGAGAGAGAGAATGACCTGTCTGTATGGTTCAATCAGGATCATCAACAGAGAGAGAGAGAGAGAGAGAGAGAGAGAGAGAGAGAGAGAGAGAGAGAGAGAGAGAGAGAGAGAGAGAGAGAGAGAGAGAGAGAGAATGACCTGTATGGTTCAGTCAGGATCATCAACAGAGAGAGAGAGAGAATGACCTGTCTGTATGGTTCAGTCAGGATCAGAGAGAGAGAGAGAGAGAGAGAGAGAGAGAGAGAGAGAGAGAGAGAGAGAGAGAGAGAGAGAGAGAGAGAGAGAGAGAGAGAGAGAGAGAATGACCCGTCTGTATGGTTCAGTCAGGATCATGTCTTAGGAGGCCTAGGATGCTTGACTGATATAAATGACCTGAGTGACAAACCAGCACCTTGGGAAGTGTAGATTTGTTCAATGCAGGTTAATGAAGGAAAGCATGATGATATATCCCATTATGTTTATAACTCCTCTCCTATATACACAGACTGCATCTTGTAGACCTCTCCTATATACACATACTGCATCTTGTAGACCTCTCCTATATACACAGACTGCATCTTGTAGACCTCTCCTATATACACAGACTGCATCATGTAGACCTCTCCTATATACACAGACTGCATCTTGTAGACCTCTCCTATATACACATACTGCATCTTGTAGACCTCTCCTATATACACAGACTGCATCATGTAGACCTCTCCTATATACTCAGACTGCATCTTGTAGACCTCTCCTATATACACAGACTGCATCTTGTAGACCTCTCCTATATACACAGACTGCATCATGTAGACCTCTCCTATATACACAGACTGCATCATGTAGACCTCTCCTATATACACAGACTGCATCATGTAGACCTCTCCTATATACACAGACTGCATCTTGTAGACCTCTCCTATATACTCAGACTGCATCTTGTAGACCTCTCCTATATACACAGACTGCATCTTGTAGACCTCTCCTATATACACAGACTGCATCATGTAGACCTCTCCTATATACACAGACTGCATCATGTAGACCTCTCCTATATACACAGACTGCATCTTGTAGACCTCTCCTATATACACATACTGCATCTTGTAGACCTCTCCTATATACACAGACTGCATCATGTAGACCTCTCCTATATACACAGACTGCATCATGTAGACCTCTCCTATATACACAGACTGCATCTTGTAGACCTCTCCTATATACTCAGACTGCATCTTGTAGACCTCTCCTATATACACAGACTGCATCTTGTAGACCTCTCCTATATACACAGACTGCATCATGTAGACCTCTCCTATATACACAGACTGCATCATGTAGACCTCTCCTATATACACAGACTGCATCTTGTAGACCTCTCCTATATACACAGACTGCATCTTGTAGACCTCTCCTATATATACAGACTGCATCATGTAGACCTCTCCTATATACAGACTGCATCTTGTAGACCTCTCCTATATACACAGACTGCATCTTGTAGACCTCTCCTATATACACAGACTGCATCATGTAGACCTCTCCTATATACACAGACTGCATCATGTAGACCTCTCCTATATACACAGACTGCATCATGTAGACCTCTCCTATATACACAGACTGCATCTTGTAGGCCTCTCCTATATACACAGACTGCATCATGTAGACCTCTCCTATATACACAGACTGTATCATGTAGACCTCTCCTATATACACAGACTGCATCTTGTAGACCTCTCCTATATACACAGACTGCATCATGTAGACCTCTCCTATATACACAGACTGCATCATGTAGACCTCTCCTATATACACAGACTGCATCTTGTAGACCTCTCCTATATACACAGACTGCATCTTGTAGACCTCTCCTATATACACAGACTGCATCTTGTAGACCTCTCCTATATACACATACTGCATCTTGTAGACCTCTCCTATATACACAGACTGCATCTTGTAGACTGCACCCCCTCAGTCTCACCAAGTGTCCATCTCTGGGTTAACTTTGCCTCAAATGTTCTCAGACTAAACGACCTCTGTTACCTCAACCGGTCTGGTTAGCTCTGTCATCTGTTACAGGGAGGGACATGTTCACAACAACTGCATTTCCTCATTCCTGACATGGTTTCTACAGAACAGAGGCTGACAGACTGATAAGACATCAGACATGAGCAGGAGTGATGAGTACAGTTGAGGAGTAACTGGCTGGTTATCAGAAGAGATTCATATAATAAACATTTAGACAATCCATCAGTTACAAAAGAGACAATTTTTATAAAAACATTTAATATTTCTACATGAAGCAAGTCTAAATAAAACTAGTGTCATCTTCCAAGAGCACTGTAACAGCTGGAATGTAACAGATGGGCCATCTGAACCAGAGACACGAGAATCAGACTCTACAGTTTAGTCTGATTTACTTCCTGACTACCTCCACCTGTATCTCCCTCCAGCTCTCCTCCACCTGACTACCTCCACCTGTATCTCTCTCCAGCTCTCCTCCACCTGACTACCTCCACCTGTATCTCCCTCCAGCTCTCCTCCACCTGACTACCTCCACCTGTATCTCCCTCCAGCTCTCCTCCACCTGACTACCTCCACCTGTATCTCCCTCCAGCTCTCCTCCACCTGACTACCTCCACCTGTATCTCCCTCCAGCTCTCCTCCACCTGACTACCTTCACCTGTTTCTCTACTGCTTGCTATGTATCTTCCAGCATGTTCTTTACCACTCTGTCAGGATGTTCTGTAGCAGCACAGTGTACCTCACCTGTTTCTCTACTGGAGTACCAGGATGTAAACAGAAGCCACAACCAAAGTACCCTTTCAACTGTGTGGTGTTTTTCATGGCTGGTCTTGCCTTTACATCTACACAACCACATAGTCCAACAAACTTGCTGTTCACACATGTTCCAGTTTTTCTCCAAGACACACCTTTGGATGCCAGTGTTTTGGCCAACAAAGAGTCAGAGAAAATGGACAGGAGTGTCTCTTGAGCACCAAACCAAAGACCCACAAGCACTCCCTTCTGAGATCTCCTTCTGGGAGGGAGCTTGTTTAAATTCAGCTGTATCGGCCATATTGAACATGTGGAAGACATGTACACAGGTGAGCCGTCAGAATTGAAATGAAAAGACAAATTGTTTGGATCTGACAGAATTCCACCTAGTTTTGATAAGTTTTGATATATTTCACCATCATATACAGTTAGGTCCATAAGTATTTGGACATTGACAAATGTTCATCATTTTGGCTCTGTATACCACCACAATGGATTTGAAATGAAACAATCAAGATGTGCTTTAAGTGCAGACTTTCAGCTTTAATTTCAGGGTATTTACATCCAAATCAGGTGAACGGTGTAGGAAGTACAATACATTTTATATGTGGCCCCCCCCTTTTTAAGGGACCAAAAGTAATTGGACAATTGGCTGCTCAGCTGTTCCATGGCCAGGTGTATGTTATTCCCTCATAAAGGGAGTTCGTTATTTCATTGACAAGGAGCAGATAAAAGGTCTAGAGTTCATTTCAAGTATGGTATTTGTGTTTGGAATCTGTTGCTGTCAACTCTCAATATGAAGTCCAAAGAGCTGTCACCATCAGTGAAGCAAGCCATCGTTAGGTTTGCTTTGATTTTTCAGCCTATCAGAGAGATAGCAAAAACATTAGGTGTGGCCAAATCAACTGTTTGGTACATTCTTAAAAAGAAAGAACGCACTGGTGAGCTCAGCAACACCAAAAGACCCGGAAGACCACGGAAAACAACTGTGGTGGATGACAGAAGAATTCTTTCCCTGGTGAAGAAAAACCCCTTCACAACAGTTGGCCAGATCAAGAACACTCTCCAGGAGGTAGGCGTATCTGTGTCAAAGTCAACAATTAAGAGAAGACTTCACCAGAGTAAATACAGAGGGTTCACCACAAGATGTAAACCATTGGTGAGTCTCAAACAGGAAGATTAGAGTTTGCCAAAAAACATCTAAAAGAGCCTGTACAGTTCTGGAACAACATCCTATGGACAGATGAGACCAAGATCAACTTGTACCAGAATGATGGGAAGAGAAGAGTATGGAGAAGGGAAGAAACTGCTCATGATCCAAAGCATACCACCTCATCAGTGAAGCATGGTGGAGGTAGTGTTATGGCGTGGGCATGTATGGCTGCCAATGGAACTGGTTCCCTTGTATTTATCGATGATGTGACTGCTGACAAAAGCAGTAGGATGAATTCTGAAGTGTTTCGGGCAATATTATCTGCTCAGATTCAGCCAAATGCTTCAGAACTCATAGGACGGCGCTTCACAGTGCAGATGGACAATGACCCGAAGCATACTGCGAAAGCAACCAAAGCGTTTTTTAAGGCAAAGAAGTGGAATGTTCTGCAATGGCCAAGTCAATCACCTGACCTAAATCCAATTGAGCATGCATTTCACTTGCTAAAGACAAAACTGAAGGGAAAATGCCCCAAGAACAAGCAGGAACTGAAGACAGTTGCAGTAGAGGCCTGGCAGAGCATCACCAGGGACGATACCCAGCGTCTGGTGATGTCTATGGGTTCCAGACTTCAGGCTGTCATTGACTGCAAAGGATTTGCAACCAAGTATTAAAAGTGACAATTAGATTTATGATTATGTTTGTTTGTCCAATTATTTTTGGTCCCTTAAAAAGGGGGGGGCCACATATAAAATGTGTTGTAATTCCTACACCGTTCACCTGATTTGGATGTAAATACCCTGAAATTAGAGCTGAAAGTCTGCACTTAAAGCACATCTTGATTGTTTCATTTCAAATCCATTGTGGTGGTATACAGAGCCAAAATGACGAAAATTGTGTCAATGTCCAAATACTTATGGACCTAACTGTATGTCCAAGGTGACATGTTCACTTTGGTGTCTGTAGCTCATGCTGTTTTGAATCGGAGGATTCTAAAGTGGTGCCTGAATTTGAGGTGCAATTGGTATGTTGATAAAAAAGCTTGCACTGTTCAATGAACTGATTTCAATGGGAGCGCTACAGTTTCACACTGCAATGTTTT
The DNA here is from genome assembly GCF_038355195.1 of Osmerus mordax. Classification (NCBI taxonomy): domain Eukaryota; kingdom Metazoa; phylum Chordata; class Actinopteri; order Osmeriformes; family Osmeridae; genus Osmerus; species Osmerus mordax. The sequence goes on along the minus strand of NC_090050.1, from coordinate 1,110,116 downwards.
TGTCTTTGATGTTGTCTTGCTTGTATATTTAACACTTTTTGCAGTAGAAGTGGAACTCTACTATTTCTGAGTTGTTTTTAAAGACCTTGTTAAACAGATATTTTAATCTGGGTAACACCTCTTTGTTTGTGGCGCACTGGGTTGAACTGCCCGGCCGTCTACTCCTGCTCTACCTTGTTGATGAGGTACAAGGTGTAGCCTACATCATTTACCTGCTCTACCTTGTTGATGAGGTACAAGGTGTAGTCTACATCATTTACCTGCTCTACCTTGTTGATGAGGTACAAGGTGTAGCCTACATCATTTACCTGCTCTACCTTGTTGATGAGGTACAAGGTGTAGCCTACATCATTTACCTGCTCTACCTTGTTGATGAGGTACAAGGTGTAGCCTACATCATTTACCTGCTCTACCTTGTTGATGAGGTACAGGGTGTAGCCTACATCATTTACCTGCTCTACCTTGTTGATGAGGTACAGGGTGTAGCCTACATCATTTACCTGCTCTACCTTGTTGATGAGGTACAGGGTGTAGCCTACATAATTTACCTGCTCTACCTTGTTGATGAGGTACAGGGTGTAGCCTACATCATTTACCTGCTCTACCTTGTTGATGAGGTACAGGGTGTAGCCTACATCATTTACCTGCTCTACCTTGTTGATGAGGTACAGGGTGTAGCCTACATCATTTACCTGCTCTACCTTGTTGATGAGGTATAAGGTGTAGCTTACATCATTTACCTGCTCTACCTTGTTGATAAGGTACAAGGTGTAGCCTACATCATTTTCCTGCTCTACCTTGTTGATGAGGTACAGGGTGTAGCCTACATCATTTACCTGCTCTACCTTGTTGATGAGGTACAGGGTGTAGCCTACATCATTTACCTGCTCTACCTTGTTGATGAGGTATAAGGTGTAGCTTACATCATTTACCTGCTCTACCTTGTTGATAAGGTACAAGGTGTAGCCTACATCATTTTCCTGCTCTACCTTATTGATGAGGTACAATGTGTAGCCTACATCATTTACCTGCTCTACCTTGTTGATGAGGTACAGGGTGTAGCCTACATCATTTACCTGCTCTACCTTGTTGATGAGGTACAGGGTGTAGCCTACATCATTTACCTGCTCTACCTTGTTGATGAGGTACAGGGTGTAGCCTACATCATTTACCTGCTCTACCTTGTTGATGAGGTATAAGGTGTAGCTTACATCATTTACCTGCTCTACCTTGTTGATAAGGTACAAGGTGTAGCCTACATCATTTTCCTGCTCTACCTTATTGATGAGGTACAAGGTGTAGCCTACATCATTTACCTGCTCTACCTTGTTGATGAGGTACAAGGTGTAGCCTACATCATGTTCCTGCTCTACCTTGTTGATGAGGTACAAGGTGTAGCCTACATCATTGACCTGTTCTACCTTGTTGATGAGGTACAAGGTGTAGCCTACATCATTTACCTGCTCTACCTTGTTGATGAGGTACAAGGTGTAGCCTACATCATTTACCTGCTCTACCTTGTTTATGAGGTACAAGTTGAAGGCTACATCTTTTTCCTGCTCAAACTTTAACATAGATTGTTTCAATTAAATCCTGTAGTACTGATACACATATCATATAGTTCAGAATTCTCCCACTGTACTCATGAAATACTGAGCCCCTGGCTGATCCCTCCCAGCCACAACTAAATACTGGGCTTCTCCATTTCTCCAGGGTGGAACACCTGGTTGACCTACGTCTGGTATGTAGGTCCTCCCTCCACCCTGGGTGGTTATGGGGGAACTGATCACTTCCTGCCCTCCTCTCCAAGGCTGTATTCATACCAGGTGTGTCTCTGACTGCTCTATAGCAGCTCCCCCAGCTCTCTAATCACATGACCAACAGGCTGCTGGAGAGCCTTCATTTGTGTCCAGCTGGTCTACTGCTAGGGCCCCTGAAGAGGTGACCAATACCAGAAGAAACACATCGAGGACCTAAACTCTTGTAAAGTCTTGACATTGTTTCAATGAGACAAGTGTCCTGTAGCACCACTAGGGGGCAGCACGAGGACATGGCTGCATTGTGAACCACTGATTAGTGCTTCCACACACAATACAGTTTTTTCCGATTGCTTAGACACAAAAATGTCAAATAACACACAGTTAGTGAAACCTGACACTCAAGGAGCAAAACAGAAGCCCAGACCTGCACAACTATAAGCACATTCTCATCCTCACACTATTTGCAAAATACTACACACAGTGTTTTGCAAATCACTAAACACACTTTTCTACATTAGACACAGAAATATAAGATTATGTCCCTTAATTGCCTTTTCAAGACACTGCCTTGTAAAATGTTACGTCTGTAAACAAATGGATCAAACACAGGCATCAGGTGTACAAGCACTAAAGTGCTAAACTGTAAACATACCAATCAGGTGTAAGCACTATAAAAAGGCAACCGGTCAGTGTACCTGTCCTCATCAAAAATGGAAGGTAATGTTGCAGGAAGAGGAAGAGGGAGAGTGAGGATGAGAGGGGGAGCCCATTTCAACAAGAGCACAGATGAAAACTACTATTCTCTACTGTCTACAGTACAGTAACATGTAGCCTACTATATGCACTACATCAGTACTTTGTACACATTCACGGCAGTCCATGATGGAAACAATGTACTGTATTTAATTTGCTGAACACTTTCATTTGTCTCCACAAATGTATTTGCTGTGTTTACAGTATGTAGCCTACTATACAGTTTTCAATTTGAAATATGTTCTGATATTCTGTGCAAAACGCAACCTTTACGTAGACAATGTTGAGAAATACAGTAAATATTTTCAGCAGTGTGCAGTACTAGTCTTGTGTGTTGTGTTTGGTCAACATATTTATGTACTTGTACGTGCTCTACTGGAACAATATCTCTGACAAAATCAAGCAGGTTATATCATTAGAAAAGAATAGTTAGTGTAAAAGTGTTTTACATTTTTCACTACAGTGTGTAACTGAGTCCAGTTGGTTTTTATACATGATTGTATAGTTTTGAAAGAAGTGTTTCATTTTGCAAAAGATTGGAGGTGTTCTGCTACTTGTGTGTCTAGTTGTGTGAATCGTGTGTTGTGTTTTGACAAAGTGAGCCCTGTTTTCAAAATTGTGCTTAAGCAATTGGAGAAGTACATTTTTGCGTAATGTCAAAACAAATGTCATATTTATCCGTCATTGTCTTTTGATGAACGACAACAAATCAAATCAAATGTATTTGTATAGCCCTTTTTACACGCAAGCATGTCACAGAGGGCTTCACATACGCCCATAGAACTGCCCCTCAACCAACCTAAACCCTCAAGGAAGACAAGGAAATACTCCCAGAAAAACTCAACAGGAGAAAAAATGGAAGAAACCTTGGGAGGAGCAATTCAGAGAGGGATCCCCTCCTCCAGAGACGGTTGGTGAAATCGGCTGCAGGATGATGAAATACACCATATTAGTTGATATATTTGAATAAAAAAACATGTTATTAAGATTTTACTCCATTAATTGTAGACTACGGTGCACATTTGTGAAGTTGTAGACTTTATAATTACACAATGTTGGTAACGAACGTCCTTTACGTGTGGTTATCCTGATGAAAACGAATTAAAATAACCGGATTGATCTGTTGAGCTAGCATGCCCGTAGTTGTTTTGTTTGCTTGAGAGAAACGAGTTGTCACGCGTTGCACACAACACACACGCGTGCAGACATAGCCTATCGAGAGAGAACCCCCAAGTCGATTTCTAAATCAGCATCAAATGAATTCTCAAAGTTGAAAAGCACAGGGAGTTGTATGACCCCCAGCAACAATTTGACAAGGACAACGTAGATAAGGATCAATGCTGGGATATAGCCAATGCCATGTTTATGTACCATGTCAGCGTAAAGGAAAGCTCAGAGTAGCAGAAAGGCTTGGTGACCGGCGCGGAGAAATGCGCGTCTGGTGTGAACAGCTTTTGCTCAGTCGTAGCCGATCGTAGCCGATCGTGGCGCTGCGCGGCGCGTCCAGGCGCTTGGCAGCCAGTGTGTCCCAGGCGTAACAGTAGATCATTAACTACCTTGGCTAATGCAGTTTCAGTGCTGTGGTGGAGACGAAATCCAGACTGGAGAGGTTCATAAAGCTGATTTGTGGAGAGGTGCTCAGTGAGCTGTTGTGCCACAGGCTTTTCTAAAATTTTGGAGAGCAATGGCAAATTTGAAATTGGGCTGTAGTTGCTAAGACAACTTGGATCCAGGTTTGGTTTTTTAAGAAGAGGCTTAATAATAGCTTGTTTGAAATCATTGGGGACTTGGCCAGTTACAATAGATTCATTACAGTTTTTCTCAGTCGCTTTGGTGCATTTCTCACATCACTATTTACATTTGCACAACAGTTAATGCAGTTCTCAAAACAATTAGTACAAACTGCAAAACTCCCTTTGGGTACAGCTGTGCACAACGGTAAACAATATTGCAATACAACATGCATCAACAACATCAGGGATCCGCCTATGTACTTGGCCTCTTCTTCCTCTTCCCCTGTTTTGTCCCCTTCCCCTTCCTCCCCGCACCCTCACCCCTCTTCCTCGAGGCTGACCTTCCATTTCTGTGTCACGGTATTGTAGAAATGGTACACAGTATGTCCTGCTTGGTTCATATGTGCTTTAAAGTGGGGGTTTATGGGACTCAGCTCTGACAGTGATTGTAGAGAAGTGGCTTATCATTGGCTGCAACTGATGCTTCACACACTCCTTCTCATCAGTGAAAGCTGAGATTCACCTGAGAGAAATGGTTCAATTTAGGAGACATTTTCAGGAAAAAATGTGTTTACATTTTCTTTTAACTTTGTAAAATTAGCTTGACAGATTTTGACAACTAGTTCAACATTTTTGTATATAATGACTCAAACAATGAAATGAGGACTATTAGTTTTATATAGAATGACTATTCAGCATTCACAAGTATAGTTAATTTTGACTGACATGACATAAGCAAATGATAATGTTATAAAACAGCAGAGAGTTGTATGAAAGCAATTGATGCATGTCCAAACGCATTTGCAATTTGTTGGAAGGAATGAGAAACTGCTGCTATGATGTGCACAAATTACTACATGTTGTTGAAGTTGAACTAACTGTTGTGCAAATGTAAATAGTGATGTGAGAAATGCACCAAAGCGACTGAGAAAAACTGTAATAATACTAAGCATGGGTGGTCCAATAATAGGGAGAAGTTCTCTACAGAGTTTAGCAGGGAGGGGATCGAGAAGGCAGCTAGTGGGTTTCGAGGAGTCTATCAGCTCGATGAACGCTTCCATAGAAATAGGGTTAAAGTGAGTGAGTGCCTCAACATGCAGCATGCTTGGTATAGAGGAAAATTCAGTGTTGATGGCCACTCCTCCAGGACTAGTCTGTAGTTTGTCCCTTATTGCATAGATTTTTTGGTCAAAGAAATCTAAGAACTCATTGTGAGAGAGATCTGAACTAACAAGAGTGTACTTTTCTTAGTGAGTTTTGCAACAGTATCAAATAGGAACTTAGTGTTGTGTTTGTTCTTACTAATCAACTTTGAGAAATATTCTGATCTGGACCTGATGAGGACTTGCTTGTACTCCATTTGGCTGTCCTTCCAGGCCAGGCGGAAAACCTCCAATTTAGTGGTACGCCACTTATGTTCTAGTTTTCTAGTGGACCTCTTAAGAGTGCGGGTTTCCTCTGAATACCATGGAGCCAGTTTCTTGTCTTTTCTTTTCCTTGGTTTGAGTGGGGCAACAGAGTCTAGGGATAGCTGAATAACTAAATTCATATCCCTCGTTTTAGCATTTAATGATTTATTTGGGACGTCAAGTGCTTCTAGTGCAGCGGGTAGAATATTAGCCAGTTCCAGAGCTGTGTTTGGGGTTATGCAGCGGCTAATAGAAATATTCTTAGTGCCTCCAAGGCTCTGGCAGAGGTCCATTTTGAAGGTGACCAGGCAATGGTCTGATAATATAGGATTGTGGGGGTGGACAATGACGTCACTAATCTTGATTCCCCGCGTGAGAACTAAATGCAATGTGTTCTATCATAGTAGCTCTAAATGTATCAGAAATTACTACTCTGCTTTGCTCTTTGCAATTTTTTTTGTTCTTTCTCCTCCTTGTACCCCTATACAGTACTGTACCCTGCATCTCACTACTCACAACTCACTCTTGTTCTTTGTTGATATGAACCTGCAACCAGTCAAAATCTATTGAGCAGTCAGTACTGTTACTGTAACAAATGGAAAGCACCATAAATGTTCAGGGCCATACAATTTGTTCATTGTACAGTATACAGCCTACAATGCACTGTACTACAGTATACAATACTACAGTAAAAGGGACAAAAATCTAAGGAGTAAACATGTGATCAATGTGCTTCTTCTTGTCTTTGGGCTGGGTCAGGCCAGAGCACTTCGTCGACATCACAAGCAATATTTTCCCACCTTCAACAACCTGTTTGCTCTCTGAACTGGCTTATATTGGTTGTGTCACATAATTTGAAACGAGTTAAATCAATTTTGAGTGGTTGTGTTTTGTCAATGACATGTTTTCTCTATTTGTATTTGATTGTTGCCATTTGTGTTTACTAGTATGGATGACATGTGCATTAGAGTGCAGAATGTGTTTTGAGAATGAGAATGTGTTTAGAGTTTTGCTGAAAAGTCTATGTGAGATCTGCAAATTGTGTTTTACCATGTGAAATGGTTTAAGGTATTGACAACAGACTGCACAATTAGCTACATGAGTTCAAGCAACTGAGAACTTTGTTCAGCCAATGGGTTTTAGTGTTTTAGCAATTGAGAAAAACTGTAAGTGCTTTATTGGCAAGTTAGGATATTATAGGTCAAATATTGACAACACAAGCATACTGTACAGTATACAGCAAACACCTACAAACATACACATACTATAATATTATTATTATGTAAACCTATATACATACACATACATACATACATACATACACCCCACACACCACACAGTGGTGTACTACATTCTCCTCCACTCACACTTACAAACATATATTTACATATTCAGTACAAATATTACACACATTCACACATATACACAGTGTACATTCTCTATATGTTTCTCTCTCTCCTTCCAGTCAAGATTCAGGTGAAGAAAAAGGATCTCAAGTGCGAGTCACAACACACCTTACCCAGGATCAAATTCTACCCCTCTCTCCTCCTTACCCCCTGTCTCCTTTACCTCCTCTCTCCTCCTCTACTCCTCCCCCTCTCTCCTCCCCACCCCCCGTCTCCTTACCTCCTCTCTCCTCCTCTACTCCTCCCCCTCTCTCCTCCTTTACCTCCTCTCTCCTCCTCTACTCCTCACCCCCTGTCTCCTTTACCTCCTCTACACCTCCCCCTCTCCTCCTCACCCCGTCTCCTTTACCTCCTCTCTCCTCCTCTACTCCTCCCCCTCTCTCCTCCTCACTTCCTCTCTCCTTACCTCCTCTCTCCTCCTCTACTACTCCCCCCCTCTCATTCAAACCTCTGCCTTCTCCCATCATGTTTGGGCATGCATGCATCTCTGTCTCTCTCTCTCTCTCTCTCTCTCTCTCTCTCTCTCTCTCTCTCTCTCTCTCTCTCTCTCTCTCTCTCTAAACTACAACATAATCAATTTGGTGGCGCGATGGCCTGGCTCAACTCAGTCTTGACTCAAGGTTTTTGGGAAAGTGAGTTATTCAATCAGTTCGAAGCCGGAGGGGTCAAAAGGATCTTACTTGGTGACACAGTTAACAATGCAACACAATCTCTCTCTCTCTCTCTCTCTCTCTCTCTCTCTCTCTCTCTCTCTCTCTCTCTCTCTCTCTCAGTCTACTGCAGACACAGAGGGTGAGAGGGTGATGATGGTGAGGTCTACTGCAGACACAGAGGGTGATGATGGTGATGATGGTGAGGTCTACTGCAGACACACAAAGGGTGATGATGGTGAGGTCTACTGCAGACACAGAGGGTGATGATGGTGAGGTCTACTGCAGACAGAGAGGGTGAGAGGGTGATGATGGTGAGGTCTACTGCAGACACAGAGGGTGATGATGGTGAGGTCCACTGCAGACACAGAGGGTGATGATGGTGAGGTCTACTGCAGACACAGAGAGGGTGAGAGGGTGGTGATGGTGAGGTGTACTGCAGACACAGAGAGGGTGATGATGGTGAGGTCTACTGCAGACACACAGAGGGTGATGATGGTGAGGTCTACTGCAGACACACAGAGGGTGATGATGGTGAGGTCTACTGCAGACACAGAGAGGGTGCTGATGGTGAGGTCTACTGCAGACACACAGAGCGTGATGATGGTGAGGTCTACTGCAGACACACAGAGGGTGATGATGGTGAGGTCTACTGCAGACACAGAGGGTGATGATGGTGAGGTCTACTGCAGACACACTGAGGGTGATGATGGTGAGGTCTACTTCAGACACATATAGGGTGATGATGGTGAGGTCTACTGCAGACACAGAGAGGGTGATGATGGTGAGGTCTACTGCAGACACAGAGGGTGATGATGGTGAGGTCTACTGCAGACACAGAGGGTGATGATGGTGAGGTCTACTGCAGACACAGAGGGTGAGAGGGTGATGATGGTGAGGTCTACTGCAGACACAGAGGGTGATGATGGTGAGGTCTACTGCAGACACACAGAGGGTGATGATGGTGAGGTCTACTGCAGACACACAGAGGGTGATGATGGTGAGGTCTACTGCAGACACAGAGAGGGTGATAATGTTGAGGTCTACTGCAGACACAGAGGGTGATGATGGTGAGGTCTACTGCAGACACACAGAGGGTGATGATGGTGAGGTCTACTGCAGACACAGAGGGTGAAGATGGTGAGGTCTACTGCAGACACAGAGAGGGTGATGATGGTGAGGTCTACTGCAGACACAGAGGGTGAAGATGGTGAGGTCTACTGCAGACACAGAGAGGGTGATGATGGTGAGGTCTACTGCAGACACACAGAGGGTGAGAGGGTGATGATGGTGAGGTCTACTGCATACACAGAGAGGGTGATGATGGTGAGGTCTACTGCAGACACAGAGGGTGATGATGGTGAGGTCTACTGCAGACACAGAGGGTGATGATGGTGAGGTCTACTGCAGACACAGAGGGTGATGATGGTGAGGTCTACTGCAGACACACAGAGGGTGATGATGGTGAGGTCTACTGCAGACACACAGAGGGTGATGATGGTGAGGTCTACTGCAGACACAGAGGGTGATGATGGTGAGGTCTACTGCAGACACACAGAGGGTGAGAGGGTGGTGATGGTGAGGTCTACTGCAGACACAGATGGTGATGATGGTGAGGTCTACTGCAGACACAGAGAGGGTGATGATGGTGAGGTCTACTGCAGACACAGAGGGTGATGATGGTGAGGTCTACTGCAGACACAGAGAGGGTGCTGATGGTGAGGTCTACTGCAGACACACAGAGGGTGATGATGGTGAGGTCTACTGCAGACACAGAGAGGGTGATGATGGTGAGGTCTACTGCAGACACAGAGGGTGATGATGGTGAGGTCTACTGCAGACACACTGAGGGTGATGATGGTGAGGTCTACTTCAGACACATATAGGGTGATGATGGTGAGGTCTACTGCAGACACACAGAGGGTGATGATGGTGAGGTCTACTGCAGACACAGAGAGGGTGCTGATGGTGAGGTCTACTGCAGACACACAGAGCGTGATGATGGTGAGGTCTACTGCAGACACACAGAGGGTGATGATGGTGAGGTCTACTGCAGACACAGAGGGTGATGATGGTGAGGTCTACTGCAGACACAGAGAGGGTGATGATGGTGAGGTCTACTGCAGACACAGAGGGTGATGATGGTGAGGTCTACTGCAGACACACTGAGGGTGATGATGGTGAGGTCTACTGCAGACACACAGAGGGTGATGATGGTGAGGTCTACTGCAGACACACAGAGGGTGATGATGGTGAGGTCTACTGCAGACACAGAGAGGGTGATGATGGTGAGGTCTACTGCAGACACAGAGGGTGATGATGGTGAGGTCTACTGCAGACACAGAGAGGGTGCTGATGGTGAGGTCTACTGCAGACACACAGAGGGTGATGATGGTGAGGTCTACTGCAGACACAGAGAGGGTGATGATGGTGAGGTCTACTGCAGACACAGAGGGTGATGATGGTGAGGTCTACTGCAGACACAGAGAGGGTGCTGATGGTGAGGTCTACTGCAGACACAGAGGGTGATGATGGTGAGGTCTACTGCAGACACACTGAGGGTGATGATGGTGAGGTCTACTTCAGACACATATAGGGTGATGATGGTGAGGTCTACTGCAGACACACTGAGGGTGATGATGGTGAGGTCTACTTCAGACACATATAGGGTGATGATGGTGAGGTCTACTGCAGACACAGAGAGGGTGATGATGGTGAGGTCTACTGCAGACACAGAGGGTGATGATGGTGAGGTCTACTGCAGACACACAGAGGGTGATGACGGTGAGGTCTACTGCAGACACACAGAGGGTGATGATGGTGAGGTCTACTGCAGACACAGAGGGTGATGATGGTGAGGTCTACTGCAGACACACAGAGGGTGATGATGGTGAGGTCTACTGCAGACACACAGAGGGTGATGATGGTGAGGTCTACTGCAGACACAGAGAGGGTGATGATGGTGAGGTCTACTGCAGACACACAGAGGGTGATGATGGTGAGGTCTACTGCAGACACAGAGGGTGATGGTGAGGTCTGTGGGTCCCAGACAGGAGGGAGGGAGGAGGGAGCCCTAGATTGTAGATGATGGAATTAGGTAGTTGTTGATGTCTGTGGTACACAGGGATAGAGGCAGATTAGTACTCTTGAAGGCAAGGCAAGGTGTGTTGGGGTATGTGACCTGGAACACAGACTGGACAGACACACACAAAACCAGGACTGGACTGAACAGAAACATAACATGTATTTGTTTCTCCTCTCCTCCCCCTCTCTCCCCCTCACCTTCACCTTTTTCTCCTCACCCTCTCTCTCACCTCCTGCCCCTTTATCCCCTCTTCACCTCTGTCTTTCTTTGCTCCTCTTTTCCCCCACTCTACTCTTCACCTCACCCTATTTCAATCAGGAGAGACCTTGGATGAGTGAAAGATGTTTATTACAGACTAATAAATGTACTATGGTGTTTGGAGCTTGAACCCCACGGGGAATTATATAGATCAAAGGGCGCCTGTCCAACGCCCGAAGAAGAATCCCCCACGGAGTCCAGACACTGGTGGCGGTGGCGGCAGCCGACGACCAATCGAGCCGAAGACTGAGACGTAACCGGGCGGCGACGGGGTGGTGGAGGGTCGCGCACTTGATAGCATGGACAAACTACACAGGGAGAGAATCATATTTAAAGGCACGGATCATGTGACACCATTAATTGATAGCGGGAGCGCTAATCGACCTGAACCCCAGTGACCGCCCGACCAGGGAACGGGGGGAAGGTAGGGCGTTCTTAGCGGGGGGAGTGAGAAGTGTGCACTACGATTAAGCCCGAGTGCAGAGATCGGTCTTGCCTGACTGAACTTGCGCAAGCTTCATTTCAATCAGGAGAGACCTTGGATGAGTGAAAGATGTTTATTACAGACTAATAAATGTACTATGGTGTTTGGAGCTTGAACCCCACGGGGAATTATATAGATCAAAGGGCGCCTGTCCAACGCCCGAAGAAGAATCCCCCAAAAGTAAAAAGGTAGGAAGTTAAGACCAGAACAAAAAGAAAACATACTCACCAACAGGAAGGAACCATGAACCGCTGGGGAATAAGCAACAACAACACAACACGGAAAGCGACCGACATGGGTGCACCGCACCGATCGGAGCGACCGTGATCAGTACGAGAGCGTACAGAAGGACCTAGGCTAAAAGCATACATACCCGGGCAGGAACCTGCAGGAGATGGCAAGCCATGCACGGACAGATCCGTAGACATGTTCCTATACCGAGAACCCAAAGGAAAGAGCAGCAATGATTGTAGGCAGTAGCCTCCTGGCCAGAGGCCGATGCCCTAGTGCATGAATGAGTTATGTGCTAGAGGGCCGACCCCCTCATGCTGTCGGTGTTTGCCTAGGCTGGCTGAGGCCCGACGCCCTCAGGAGTGAATGTGATAGCCTTTGCGACTTTGGTCGGCTAGAGGGCCGACGCCCTGGGTCTATGTGAACAGCCTGAGCCGGCTGGAGGACCGACGTCCCCGCGTACATGACCTATGTAGGCTAGTGGGCCGACGCCCTTGAGTCTATGTGAACAGCCTGTGCCGGCTGGAGGACAGCGTCCCCGTGTACGTGACCTATGTAGGCTAGAGGGCCGACGCCCTTGAGTCTATGTGACAGCCTGAGCGCTGGCTGGGGGACCGGCGTCCCCGCGTACGTGAGTCTAAGTGTGCTATAGGGCTGACGCCCTTGAGTCTATGTGAACAGCCTGTGCCGGCTGGAGGACCGACGTCCCCGCGTACTGATGACCCTATGTAGGCTACCGGGCCGAAACCCTTGAGTGTGTGAGCAGCCTTTGCCGGCTGGAGTGCACGTGAGCCTTTGTTGGTAGGAGGACCGACGCCCTCGTGACTTGTGCTAGCAAGAGAGGCAGGAACCAGGGACCCTCTGTTTGCATACAGAAACCAAGTCGCTGTATCCGCAGGCAACGTTAGCATCGAGCCTGTAAACACGAGACAGTTTAACGAGAGACACAGTAACAACACTGACCACCAGTTGTTTGCAAGTACTCACAGAGAGCCGTTAGGGCCGTAGCGATCTTTGGGCCTCGATGATGGCAGCAGAATCTGGACGAACATACGAAGAGTACGCTGATGAAGACCAGCGGCCCAGCTGCTGCAGAGACGCAGTGGACACCCCTTGCAAAGCAGCGGACGTTGCAGCGCCTATTCTAAATGAATGGCCTGAATACCGTCCAGGGGGAAGGTTGCATTTGGCTACGACCTGTGCTAGATGGTGGCTGAACCAGGATTGTGACATAGGATTATTGCTAGGGGTTAAGAAGAGGGGGGAGAGTGGATCGGAAGGGCACCTCCTCTTTACGTACCTCAGCATGGATAAGAAAGGACAGAAAGGACCACCCGTGTTAGCAATGATGATTGAGCAAGAGCCTCCGGTTTTGGAATGTTTGAGAAGCAGAATGAAGAAATCAGGGTGAAACGTTAAGTCAGAAAAACACACATCAGTGGCAGGAGCCATTAAAAACGTGCAATCCAAGAGGGAATCGATGTAGGGGGAAAAGCAACCTTGTCTGAGCACCGAGAGCATGGCGTGCAGAATAGACAGAGTGAATGGGAGTCTATCGTCCACCTTAGCGGGGAAAGCTTTGCCTATGCCTTTGAACAGGAGTTTGACTGCTGGATTAGTGAAAAGGCTGGGGAACGAAGGATCATGGCATCTGGCATTGAATTGAATACCCGCAACCAGACCTTTAATATAGCGTGGCTGGAAGTGGCGAACATCAGTGCAGTGACACACAAAAGCACACACCACGTTAACACACACGGGTACCAGCGGGACAGACAAAGACAGACAGAACATAGCGTACGTTCTCCAGGCGAAATCGTACGATCTAAGGGTAGAAGCAGCCAACCCCTTCCTCATATAACCCTTGGCTACCTCTAAATATGCCTGCAAGGAGTGCTCTTCTAATCTAGGACCAGTGACGCGAGGGGGGGGGCGGCCAAGGGCCACTGGCTGGCGTACGGGCACAGATCCCTGAACACCTGAAAATTGAAACGTGACAGGGAATCAGCTATAACATTATCGTGGCCCGGCACGTGACGTGCTGTGAGGATGAAATTATGAGCAACGGAGAGCCAAGTGATGCGTCTCATGAATGACATTATGCGTGGGCAGTTAGAGCGCCCCTTATTTATGATGCTCACCACGGCCTGATTGTCGCACAACACAGCTATGCGCTTACGACGCCACGACTGGCCCCACAGGTAAAAAGCGACCACTACGGGGTAGATTTCGTACAGGGCGGAAGAGGCACCGGGCGCAGCGAAGTCATGGGGCCACGGGCTGGCGAACCACTGCTCCTGATAGAACCCCCCAAAACCAACGGACGGCGCGGCGTCGGTGAAAAACCGCAGAGAGTCCGAAGACCAAACAACGTCGTCGTAAAAGAACGACACGCCGTTCCAACCCTCGAGCAATTGCAACCAGAACAATAAGTCGGACCGGCAACCTTCGTCCAAGCACACTGGATCGAGCAAACCAGACACGGAAGACGCCAGAACGAGCAACCGGGAGATGAACGAGCGGCCCTGGGGAATCACGCGCATGGCGAAATTGAAGTGCCCGAGGAGAGACAGCAGCTGCCGCTTGGACATGACTGAAGACGCCACGAGCGACCGGGCCATGCTGCAAGCTCGCTCGAGCTTCTCAACCGGCAGGGAAGCCTTCATCTCTACCGTGTCCAGCGTGATGCCCAGAAACTCCAGGCGAGTGGCCGGCCCGAGAGTTTTCTCGTCAGAAAGGGGAACGCCCAGTCCGCGGAACAGATTTTTCAACAGCAGCAGGGAAGCGCCGGACGCATCGGACGGAGGATCTACCAAGAGAAAATCGTCTAAGAGGTGGAGCAACGCGGGGACCCGGACCCGGTTTAACAGGATCCAACAAAGGGCCTCGGAAACCCGGTTGAAAATGGAGGGGCTGCTCCTGCTCCCGAACGGGAGACGCACGGCGAAATAGAACCGGTTATCCCATTTCATCCCGAGCAAGTGCCACTGGGACGGGTGAACGGGGACGATCTTGAACGCGTCAGTGATGTCTGCTTTGGAAAGCCAGGCACCGGACCCCGCCAGCTTTATGAGCTTAATGGCGTGGTCCACGGTGGCATAGTGAAGCGAAAAAGGCTTGAGGGGAATAAGCCCGTTAATGCCGGGAATCGGACCGGAGCGCGGAGCAGACAGGTCCAGGATAAGACGTTTCTTATCGAAATACTTCCGCGTAGCGACGCCGAGGGGACTACTGCGAAACAGTGGAAAAGGGGACGAGTCGAACGGGCCTATCACGTAGCGTTTACCGCACTCTCTGGCCAGCAGCTGGGAAACGACAGCTGGCTCCCGCACCGCTGACTGGAGATTGCTCAAAACAAGTGAAGACGACAATGGACATGAAACCCCCACCCTGAACCCTTGAGTCAGCCCCGTGAGTAGATGATCAACGAACACGGAATCGGGATGGGACGAGAGTTCGAAAGCCAGTGCAGACACATTTATTGGAGTGGAAGGGTGCTCGGCCGTTAGTTCGGACCACCACGACGCCCTCGCTGAGGGCGGCCCCGACGTGGACACACCGACCACGGATGGGCTTCCTGACAGCCGCTGCAAACATGAAGGAAATTACAATTGCCGTAGGAGCACACACTCACATTGAAATTATTGCAGATGACCCTCCTGGAAGCAACGTGCACCTTGCGGCCACGAACGTCCACGTTAGCCTTTCCGATGGCAGCACCAAGCCCGCGAGCGCGATGCTGGGCCCCGGGATCCCCCGGGAGAAACGGAACCAGTGGACAGAGAGGAGCAGCATGCCCCAAGCCGCCGCACGTGCCGCAAGACACGGCCTGGGAGCCCCCGACCAGCATAACCAGCAGCTCGGTATCCAGCACGGACCAGTCCAGCAACACGTTCGAGCGGGAAACGTAGAGAGCAGCCTTGCTCGAAAACTCTTTGTGGTACTGGTAGAACAGGTTTCTCCCGTAGCGCAGATTCAGGTCCCCAATCAGAGCCATGTAGCCGTCTAGTTCCTGCCGTCTAAGGGGAAACACGGAGCACACCACATCGCGGAAGATCCCGAAAGCTACCAGAAACTTCCCGATAGACAGGTCCCTTGCCAACCTGGGGTCAGCAGAACGGAGCACCGTGCTGTACTGATCGCTGGTGGAGACGCTCGCGTCACACTCGGGCGAGGGGAGGATCAGACGAATAAAATTGATATTCCTGCCTTGCAGGATGTGGGATCTTAAGCGGGGGGTAATGTCAGCCCCCGAAGGGATGTAAGGCCTACCTGCTGACAGAACAGCTACTGCGGAAGCCAGGTTGTGCAGTGGCTCCTCCATGGGCACGAGGGGCGCCGAGGCTGGGAGCGGCGCAGCCACGGGAGCGGAAGCCCCGGCGTTCTCCAGAGACCGCAGGCGGGCATCGATGGATTGAAGGGAAGACGCCAGGACCAGAAGGGTAGAAGAGAGGGCTTCCCCGGGCCGATCGGAAACGGGAACAGGCAGAGGAGCGACGGCAGGGCCGGTAGACGGCCCAGCGTCCGAATCAAGCACCTCCGGACGGCGCGACTTCCTTGTACGCTTCCGACCTTGAGCAGCGGAGGAGACAGGGGGAGTCTCGGGCGACGGGACTCGGCAAGGAGACACGCAGTCCACCCCGACGGCCAGGGCGCGGAGCTGGGAAAGCCCCAACCCGGGCGCTGGAAGGACACCCACGGCGCGCAGACCCGCCTCTAACGCAGACCCGTCGAGCCGCGAGCCGGGAACTGCGTCGAGCAGCGGGGGAGGCGGAACCCGGAACCGGGACGACCTCCTCGAACAACTCCAGCTCGAAATCCGACATAGCCTCCAAAAAACAAGACAAGGGAAGGTCCAGCCACACGACACATCAATAGCAATCGCGCACTTGATAGCATGGACAAACTACACAGGGAGAGAATCATATTTGGGAGTCAGGTGGCTGAGCGGTTAGGGAGTCGGGCTAGTAATCTGAAGGTTACCGGTTCGATTCCCGGCTCTGCCCAATGACGTTGTGTCCTTGGGCAAGGCACTTCACCCTACTTGCCTCGGGGGAATGTCCCTGTACTTACTGTAAGTCGCTCTGGATACACTACGATTAAGCCCGAGTGCAGAGATCGGTGTTGCCTGACTGAACTTGCGCAAGCTTCATTTCTCCTCCTCTCCTCCCTGCTCCTCCTTGTCCTCCTCCCCCTATATCCCCTCACATTGGGCATGCATGCACCCTTACATAAGAAAGTTCCAGTAATGAGACTCCAAGCAGGATGAACTGGTCCAAACAGAAGTGTCTGTGCGTGTATGTATGTGGGTGTGACACATTCAAATATGTACTGTACTGTATGTTCCATGAACAGTACCGATACCAACAGCAGTAAGAGCAGTCTTTAATGTTGGGATCAGATGAGTACAAGGTAGCACTACAGGTGATCAGACTGTCAGCATTACTGTCAGACACACAGAGAACCAGATGGAGCACAGAGAGGAGGCTGATGGTGAAACCAGAGTTTTATAAAGGTCAGTAGAAGGTGTTGGAGAGTGAAGATTTACTGTCAGTCCAGGATAGGTTATGATTAAGTAAATTAGCATCTCTATTCCTGGTCGGATGTCTTATCCTTTCAAATACTGGACGTGTTTGTTTAACAGAATAGATCCTAGACTACAATATAACATTATTTCATGTCTGTTAAACATGTCTATTGTGTCTGTAAATGTTATAATCAGCTATTGTGTGTTGGCAACAATGTCAGTCAGTGGTTAAGGACCTCCCACCTGTGCTGATCAACAGGAAGAGGATGTACTGTGTTATCAGTTATCAGTGTCCAGGGAGGAGACAGACTAGGATATTTGACAACAACACTGTATGTGTCATTAAGGGTTTAACCCTTGTGCTGCCTTCGGGTCACATGACCCAAAGGTTCATAACGAACCATCGTTGTGTTTACCCAATTTTACCCAATACAAAAAAATATATAATCTTTTAACCTTTGCAATGTGGGGGGTCTGAGACAGCACGACGGTTAAAAGAAAATGCTTCACTTTGTTTTTGTATGCGGTAAAGTTGTCGCAATACGACGAATGACTGATGGGTCAGAATGACCCGAAGATAAATAAATTAAATAAATTAAATAATATTATATTTGTATATCCTATTTAGAGTGTTTTGGTCCTCTATAGACTGAGGAGCTAGTGATAACAGCTTTTGATTGTGGGTCAAGAGAGGGCTAGCCTATGACAACCTATGATGACATAAACCTTTATTCAATACACCATCTGGTATAAAACTGTTCCACTGTTTTCCTCTGTGAATGTTCCTTGGTGAATGTTTCATTTGCACTGTGCAAGAGTATCCTGACCATGAGAAAGACCCTGATCAGAGACAGGGCAGAGAGAGGAGGGTTCTGGCAGGGCAGGTGATCAGAGACAGGGCAGAGAGAGGAGGGTTCTGGCAGGGCAGGTGATCAGAGAGAGGAGGGTTCTGGCAGGGCAGGTGATCAGAGACAGGGCAGGGAGAGGAGGGTTCTGGCAGGGTAGGTGATCAGAGACAGGTCAGAGAGAGGAGGGTTCTGGCAGGGCAGGTGATCAGAGACAGGGCAGAGAGAGGAGGGTTCTGGCAGGGCAGGTGATCAGAGACAGGGCAGAGACAGGAGGGTTCTGGCAGGGCAGGTGATCAGAGACAGGGCAGAGAGAGGAGGGTTCTGGCAGGGCAGGTGATCAGAGACAGGGCAGAGAGAGGAGGGTTCTGGCAGGGCAGGTGAAGTAGGCTGCAGGTGAGGGAGGACAAACATCCAGAGTTACAGTAAAGAACACAGTACAGTGATGATCATGTGACAGGGTGAGAAATCATGTTTCTGGAATTTGTCTGGAAATTATTGTAAATGTGACTGGCAATTTGGTCATAAATTGTTTAGGTTGTGTCATATCATTCTTATAAGTCATGGGACCCACAACTCCTGAGAACGCTCATAATTTCTACTAGGAGCGTCAAGTGAAAAACACCTGCTTTTCCTCATACATGACATTGTTTCTACAGAGCACTGTAACAGCTGGAATGTAACACAGAGGACATCTGAACCAGAGAGAAGAGAGACTTACTTCCTGACTTCTCCTCCACCTGTACATCCCTCCAGCTCTCCTCCACCTGACTACCTTATGTCTCACCTGACTAATACTGACTGTATCCCTGTGAGTTCTACAGAACAGAGGCTGACAGACTGACATCAGACATGAGCAGGAATGATGTGTACAGTTGAGGAGTGACTGGTTGGTTAGGGTTAGAAAGAAGAGATTTAGGTGTGTTGTTCACCTTATAATCTATGGATCAAATCAAATTAGTGACACTTCAATAAATAATGCTGTTGTCGTGATGAATTAGAGAGTGCGTGTTTCAGAAGGTAGCACTGTCTGACCCAGCAAATTCCTCTTCTTCACTGTACTCTGTTGTTGTTTTCTGTACACGTGTCGTCCAGGGTCAACGTATACATGCAAACAGGCTGTGCAGACATGCCTCTTACACCCGCGACAAACGGTGAATGTTTTACAGTCCTTCACCGGGCAGACTTGACATCTCTTTCTGGCAGAGACCGGTGAGGCCGGTCCTGCCGATGA
The DNA here is from genome assembly GCF_038355195.1 of Osmerus mordax. Lineage (NCBI taxonomy): Eukaryota > Metazoa > Chordata > Actinopteri > Osmeriformes > Osmeridae > Osmerus > Osmerus mordax. The sequence goes on along the minus strand of NC_090050.1, from coordinate 1,090,741 downwards.
GGAGCGGGCAGCAGCGGCGTCAGCCTCTTCGGGATCGCGACAGCTGGCCATCTGGAGACCTCTCACAACCGCCGCCGACACTTCCGTGTGTGGGAGATGTTGTCTTCTGTCTATCAGCAGAGTCATGAGGGCCCTGCCAAGCTGCTCGAGGAAAACCCTCCTCTTGTTGGGCTTACGAGGCATCCAGTTGGGGTTGACCTCTCTCCATATCACAAAGGTGTTGTAGGAGGAAACATCAATGATGTTGTGGACCTGACCAGGGGCCAGCAGGCAGTCTTCCTTTTACAGCTGTAGCAAGCGATGACCTTATCTAGATTGTCCACACCTCCTTTGTTGCGGTTGTAGTCTAGGACGATGGTCGGTTTCCCGTCGTCTCTATCACTGATTTCAGCGTCTGTGTGACGTGGGCTCATAAGTAAAACGTTCTTGTTTTTCTTGGCGAGGTAGGAAACTAGAGTGGTGGTGGGAGTGAAGGCGAACTGTGACGACAGCACCCGTCGCCTCTTCAGAGTCACCTTGCTCTGACACATCCTCTGCCTCTTCAGAGTCACCTTGCTCTGACACATCCTCTGCCTCTTCAGAGTCACCTTGCTCTGACACATCCTCTGCCTCTTCAGAGTCACCTTGCTCTGACACATCCTCTGCCTCTTCAGAGTCACCCTGCTCTGACACATCCTCGGCCTCTTCAGAGTCACCTTGCTCTGACACATCCTCTGCCTCCTCTTCAGAGTCACCTTGCTCTGACACATCCTCTGCCTCTTCAGAGTCACCCTGCTCGACATTTGCAAACATCTGCTGTAGAACTTGCAGCGCAGTGAAATCCTCAGCCATAGCTGCGTGACCCTAGACAACCACTGTCCTGACACCCACTGAATGTATGTTAGTAGCACTTCCCTACATCTTACATGATTTCATGGATGAAGATGATATTAAACTTTTATTGGAAAAGTTATTTTTGCTACACCGGCGGCGGGTCACACGTTCCCTACAGCTTACATAATAACATGAATAAAAAATACTTTCGTTTTGTATTAGGAAAAATAGTTGCGACATGGTGATGGGTCACAACGACCCCAGGACAGTGCGAGGGTTCCTCCTAGTGGTAACTAGTGATATGACGTGATATATCATGTGATATACCCCCCCTTCACATTCCCTCCCCTACGCATCTACGTTGTTGTATTAGGAAACGTTGCACAGACACGTCGGGGGGGCACAATGACCCCGAGATAACGCGAGGGTGGCGGTGTCGTAATACACAACGGGACACGGCAGGGGGGTCACATGACCTTGAGACAGCGCGAAGGTTAAAAGAAAATGCTTCATTTTATTTTTTTATTAGGTAAAGTTGTCGCAATACGACGGGGGGTCACAATGACCCGAAGGCAGCACAAGGGTTAAACATTAAACTGTTTGTTACTTTAAAACTAACCTTCATCTGGGTGATCACAGGGATATTTGATTTGTCAACTGATTGCATATGTCAGATTCATTGCATGATTTGTAAGCAGAGAAAATGTGTTGCTATCAAACATTGTCTACTTAATCAACTGAATTAGTGTACTGGTGAAGCAATAGATTAAATAGGCCTGTAGATAGGTTTGTCAAGGGATTTAATGCTCCCTTGTAAAAGTATTTTTAGTATTTTTAAAATGTAAAAATACAATAGTTTATTTTGATACATGTTGTGGCTTTTGTATTTTGTAGTGTATTTTAATACTTACAATTAAGGTATTTGGTATTTTATTTTAAAATACATTTTGATGTATCTTTACCCTTCCCTGGACGTATTCACCATGAAAGTTTATGAAAAAGATATTTGAGCGTGTGCTCCATGTTCTGGATGTTGTCCTCAGGAATGATGCTGACCCTGCCTGGCTGTGTGTTCAGGATGTTGTCCTCAGGAATGATGCTGACCCTGTCTGGCTGTGTGTTCTGGATGTTGTCCTCAGGAGTGATGCTGACCCTGCCTGGCTGTGTGTTCAGGATGTTGTCCTCAGGAATGATGCTGACCCTGCCTGGCTGTGTGTTCAGGATGTTGTCCTCAGGAATGATGCTGACCCTGTCTGGCTGTGTGTTCAGGATGTTGTCCTCAGGAATGATGCTGACCCTGTCTGGCTGTGTGTTCAGGATGTTGTCCTCAGGAATGATGCTGACCCTGTCTGGCTGTGTGTTCTGGATGTTGTCCTCAGGAGTGATGCTGACCCTGTCTGGCTGTGTGTTCAGGATGTTGTCCTCAGGAATGATGCTGACCCTGTCTGGCTGTGTGTTCAGGATGTTGTCCTCAGGAGTGATGCTGACCCTGTCTGGCTGTGTGTTCAGGATGTTGTCCTCAGGAATGATGCTGACCCTGTCTGGCTGTGTGTTCTGGATGTTGTCCTCAGGAGTGATGCTGACCCTGTCTGGCTGTGTGTTCTGGATGTTGTCCTCAGGAGTGATGCTGACCCTGTCTGGCTGTGTGTTCAGGATGTTGTCCTCAGGAATGATGCTGACCCTGTCTGGCTGTGTGTTCAGGCTGTTGTCCTCAGGAATGATGCTGACCCTGCCTGACTGTGTGTTCAGGATGTTGTCCTCAGGAGTGATGCTGACCCTGCCTGGCTGTGTGTTCAGGATTCTCCTACTGCTCCACACAGCAGACAGTGGTAAACAAATCACTGTCATGGAGTTGTGTGTTTTACCATCTAGCTATCTGTAAAGTTTTGTCTCTTAGGTACACTATAATAGTCATAGTAATAGTTAACAGTAGGACTGATAGTAACAGTTTAAAGTGATGCAGATCAACTAGATTTCAGGCCTCCATCAGACCAGAGAAAGTTGAGGAGAGAAGATGTTTGTCCTCTGAGATTCACTCTTTATCTGTTCTCTTCTCTTCAGTTACTCATAAGGTCATTACTCCAGTTCATCAAATCACTGCTGTGGCTGGTGAAAGTCTAGTTCTGCCGTGCTACGTCGACCCCAGCATCAGTGCTGAGGGCTGGACGGTGGAGTGGTTGATGCTCTCAGGAGACAAATACCAAGGCATCGTCCATCTTTACAAAGAGGGTAGAGATGACAATGAATATCAGAATCCCTCCTTCAAGGCAAGAACAGCTCTGTTTAAAGAGGAACTGAAGACAGGCAACACCTCCTTGAAGCTGCTCTGGGTTAGAGCCACTGATGAAGGAACTTACAAATGTTTTGTTAGGTCACCTACCTCGAAATGGTATGATGATTCCAACATTGAAGTCCATGTTAAAGGTGAATTTACTTATCAAGTCTAGTTTTTGTAACTTGCTGATGTAATTAAACTACGTCCATTCTTCTAAAATCCTGATTGAATCTGCATCTGTGTTTGTAGCTGTAGGATCTCAGCCAGTGGTCTCCATCGAGGGACACAGAGGGGCAGGGATGGGTCTGCTCTGTGAGACACAAGGCTGGTACCCTGAACCAGAGATGGTGTGGCAGGACAGTGAAGGAGTCTCTCTCTCTGCTGATCCTCCAGAGACGACCAGAGACTCTGAGGGACTCTACACACTCAGACTGAGGGTCACTGTTCAGAAGACAGATAGAAACCTCTGCATTTGTAGAGTGAAACAGAAATACATGGAGCGAGATGAGACGGCAAAGATTCATGTTCCTGGTGAGTTATTCAGCCTCACATCTTCCTCTGAGAATCCACAAGGTTTGGGATTTTCTGGGAACGTGGGAATTTCTACTAGTGAATAGGAGAGGAAGGACAACAACATCACACAACCACCAAAACAAAAAGGACAATATTATACACTTAAAAACTAATATATACATAGTGATAGACAGACATTGCAGCACTAGGTATAAACAATTGTAAAATAATAGCTCTGCTTTAAACATGTATGTTTCAGATGAGCTGTTCTATCAAGATCACTCAGGGAAATGGTCCTTGGCTGGGGTGTTTGGTGTCTCTGTCGTGGGATTAGCTGTGGCCATCTGTGTCCTGGTGAAGAGACATAGAGATAAAGGTAAATGATGGATGAATACAAGATTGACAGACATGTTCCATTCAATTATTCTTCATAGTCATGTTATTAGTCAAATCTTGTAAAAGTCTTACGTGTAAATTATCCATGAGTGGATTCATGTTCTATATAGGGAGTTGGGCTATTAATCAGAAGGTTGTTGGTTCGAATCCTGGCTGTGCAAAATGACGTTGTGTCCTTGGGCAACGCACTTCACCCTACTTGCCTCGGGGAGAATGTCCCTGTACTTACTCTAAGTCGCTCTGGATAAGAGTGTCTGCTAAATGACTAAATGTAAATGTATATCTGACCTCTACAGAGTCATGTTCTATATCTGACCTCTACAGTCATGTTCTATATCTGACCTGACCTCTACAGAGTCATGTTCTACATCTGACCTCTACAGAGTAATGTTCTATATCTGACTCTACAGAGTCATGTTCTATATCTGACCTCTACAGAGTCATGTTCTATATCTGACCTCTACAGAGTCATGTTCTAAATCTGACCTCTACAGAGTCATGTTCTATATCTGACCTCTACAGAGTCATGTTCTATATCTGACCTCTACAGAGTCATGTTCTATATCTGACCTCTACAGAGTCATGTTCTATATCTGACTCTACAGAGTCATGTTCTATATCTGACCTCTACAGAGTCATGTTCTGTATCTGACCTGACCTCTACAGAGTCATGTTCTATATCTAACCTCTACAGAGTAATGTTCTGTATCTGACCTCTACAGAGTCATGTTCTATATCTGACCTCTACAGAATCATGTTCTATATATGACTCTACAGAGTCATGTTCTATATCTGACCTCTACAGAGTCATGTTCTATTTCTGACCTCTACAGAGTCATGTTCTATATCTGACCTTTACGAGTCATGTTCTATATCTGACCTCTACAGAGTCATGTTCTATATCTGACCTCTACAGAGTCATGTTCTATATGTGATCAGCTGTTGTGTTTCCTTTGCAGGGAAGCGTTTCAAGGCCCAGAATGGTAATAACCAGCATAAGTCTGCAGAGGGAAGTGACTTCACTGTCAGGACAGGAGCATGTATAGAAAGGTTAACACGTTCTTAAAGGACTTATGTTTTGAGATGGTCAGTGTATGTTCTTGTCAGATAATATTGTACACTTAAAGCAGCATCTGACTCATTGTAAACTCATATTATACATCAGTTGCTACTGCAGAGTGGTCTTAAGATAAGCTTTAAAGTGGTGTTATATTACAACTGTTAACAAAAGACTTCTGATGAACAGTCACTAGAGTACAGTAGGTAGTGGTAGGGTGCCCTTACAGCTGGTCACTATAGATCCAAGTTCTTGTTCAGATTCTGGTGTTCATATGTCTGATGTTCTCACTGTCTCTCATCTCACTTCATTTACAGATCGTCTTGATAGAGAGAAGAGTAAGTAATATCCAGTTTATCACTATGTGAGGATGTTGAAGCACAACTGTCATGGTAGAACAGCTGTGCAACGTGGTGGAACTGTCAGAAGAATACCTGCAGAGTGAATTCAACTGCACTGTCAGGGCAGAAAAACAATATTTATAATCTCCAGATGTCTTTACATCTAATACTCCTTGTGCTTCTCATCACTACAGTACAGTAGGTAGTGGTAGGGTGCCCTTACAGCTGCTCACTATAGATCCAAGTTCTTGTTCAGATTCTGGTGTTCTGTTCTCACTGTCTGTCATCTCATTTCCTTTACAGGTGAGCTCATTGGGGAGAATGGTAAGTGATATCCAGTTTATCACTATGTGATGATGTTGAAGCACAACTGTCATGGTAGAACAGCTGTGCAGCGTGGTGGAACTGTCAGCAGGATTCCTACAGAGTGGATTTAACTGCACTGTCAGGACAGGAGCATGTTCAGGAATGTCTCCTCTTGTTCAGCTGTTATTAGAACACTGATAAAGACCTTGATATCTGGATGTCATACAGAGTTGAAGGGGTTGTCACATGTACATGGTTGTTACAAAGCATGAAGAACAGTGATGTACTGCTGTATCTCTTCATATCAGTATCTCTGGTCTGACCACAAATGGGACCGAAAGCCTTATTTACAATCTCCAGTCTTTCCATTTATATCTGTGGAAGTTTTTCTTCTTCAGAAGGATAAATCAAAAATAGAGTCGGAGACAGTATATCTTTCAAAGTCAAGGTGGCTTGATGGTTTTATTCAGCAATGCGGCAGCAGTACATGAAACACAAAAAGTCAATCACTTCTACCCCACAATGTATCATTTACCCAAATATGAGGAAAATCCCCCGCCTACATGCGAAGATTTCACAATGTTCTAGAAGGTTCTTCCCACAGTTGGCCAAGGCCAACCTGTCTTCAATAAAGCCAATATGCGTGCGCACAAATTATCTCTACTGCCCGCTCAAAATTCCAGGCTAGATCTGCTAGACCTGTTACTCTCGGTTCTTATCCCCTCCTAGGAGCGTAGGCTACATCGATCCCAAGTATCTGGGGTAACAATAACACAAAGCCTTCAAGTTTAAGTATCCCCAGATGTTTACCCCGGGCTGTTTCCATCTCCCTCGTTTGGTACATGTTGATGTACCAATGATGTAGCAATGATCATGATCAAATAGACTGTCATGGTACATAAGATCATGATAAAATAGACTATGAAGCATATAGCAGTATATGATCTAAAGAGAGCTTAGAGAGTACTAGTGTTAGAAATATAAATGTCACAAGTAATGTGTGTGTGTGTGTGCGTGTGTGTGTGTAACCAACCATGAAAATGTGGACCATCAGAAAAAAGGTGTAAACTTCATCTTTTGGCAGATTCCATATTATCCTTTCAAGAAATGCGCTGTCTCAGTACTGAGCCTCAGGCAAAGATACAAACAATACATAGAGACAGTAGATACTGATAAGTAAACATTCTAGATATCTATATTATATTATATCGGGGCTCTCAAGCTTTATCAAAAGTTTGGCGTGAGATTTCCATACCTGTCGAAAAGGGCCGTTGGGGTGCTGGTGATGTTTTCTGATTGTCATTTAATAATACACTGAAATGCTTGAGTCTCACGGTGAGCCTGTATTTTGAACTTGCTTTCTTTCATTATTTTTTGAGTCTGCCTTTCCAAAGCCATCAGCCCACGGCTTGATAAAGAGTAACAGCTCAGCCCCTCATGCTCAACAGTACAAACCCTCTTTAGTCTCCCTGTTCATTACAGCCTTACATTAACATTAGGCCCAGGACTAAACCATATGATGTACCGTAAGTGTATATCTTTCTATACAGAAGGTACAACACTGTTCATGTACTGTATGTCAGGGAAAAATGTACCTTGGGAAAATGACGTCTATCTCATCTTATCAGTCATAGTAATTTTGTCAACCAACACTAGTCAAGATGGGAGAGTCAAACCAGCATTACTACAGGCAAACAACCAACAAAAAAACGATCCTGAATGAACTGAACGACCATTCTCTGGTGGAGGAGATCCAACACTACCTGAGCTCAAGAAGTCTCTCCAGTGAGAAGAAGCTCTCATCTACACAGTAGTCAGCTCTGTTCTTTGTGTTGCTGACTTCAGAAGAGAAGATGGACGTGTTTGACCTGAAGAAATATTCCAGATCAGAGAAATGTCTTCTGAGGCTGCTGTCAGTGGTCAAAGACTCCAAAACTGCTTTGTATGTATAAAGCAATTTTATTAATAATCACATATTGTGATGTAGTATTTGATTATCGAATGATCCTATCATACAAACTATGACTCTGATGATGTCTCATGTTCTCCTTATGTCATGTAGGCTGAATGACTGTAACCTCTCAGCACGGTGCTGTGAAGCGCTGGCCTCAGCTCTCCCCTCCTCAGATCTGACACAGCTGGACTTGAGTAACAACAACCTGGGGGATTCAGGCATGAAGCTGCTCTCTGCTGGACTGGGGAATCCAGACTGCAAACTGGATACACTGAGGTCTGTATTCATGTTCAACATGACAAACTATAGTTATAATCTCACACCATGCACTGAATCACACACTGGTCGCAAGTTTGTGGTCTATTAAAGGTACAAGGGGGCCGGCCAATGAATAGTCAGGGCAATCAAGTGTAGTAATCCACAAGGCAGAGTCATTCAGGTACAGGGCAGCAGGAAGGTTCAGAGTGAGGCCAGGCAGGAGGTCAGGACCAGGTGACAGTGTTGTAGTCAAGACCACCTAAACCCAGACCAAGGTGTATCGAGACCGAGACAAGATCAAGACTTTGAGGGGTCGAGACCGGGGCAAGACTAAGACCAAGACTGGGCGATACCGAGTCAAGACCAGACAACTCAAAACACACAAGCAGTAGGGTTTGACTATTTAAAAAGTTAGATTTGATCTGTAACTGCCTTTGAACAAACACATCTCTTAAAGTAGTGCAGCGTGCTTATGGCCAGGCAATGCAGCCTATTTAATACATTCGTTTTTTTTATTTTCTTAGAGGCGTATTAGTACTCGCTCTCTGCTTTCACATCTCTCTCTCACCCAAGTGAAGGAGCGCGGTACCGCGGTGTTTAACTTTACTAAGTCGGGAGAAATATGCAGCTGACATGAGTTAATGTTGAGGTAACATAACTTTATTTAAGCAATAAGGTACGAGAGGCAGTACTTTATCGTCAATAAAGTACGTGTTCAAGGTGACCCTGGAACCCTTTTATAATACGGTTACCAGCGACATTATAAATAGTAAATAAATAGTAAGCTGCCTTTCAGCACAAAATAGTTATAGCCAACAAACGTTGTGTATCGCATTTCAGTAGCAGAGAGAAAATAGTCCCGTACGTGTGGCTGTTGCTATGCAACGGACAAACAGCATTGTGAACTTCACGTTTGTTAGCCTAGCTAGATCTCACATTCATTCTCAATATTGGAAGACCCAGTCAAAATGAACGAATCGTTTCTGTTGTTGCTAGCTACCAGTACTGAGCCTATGCAGGTCACGTGAAAAACGTTCCAGACTCGTACCCGGCAGATGAACGAATCGTTCCTCCCAACCGTGTCTTCGGATCAATGTTTCGTTCTTCTGACAACCGGGTCTTCGGATCAATGACTCGTTCATCTGCTGGGTATGAGTCTTTGGATCATTTTGACTGGGTCTTCGGATACGGATCTTTGGATCATTTTTCACGTGACCTGCATAGGCTCAGAAGAGGAAACAGAAAGGATTTGTTTACCTCGTTCACTTTGGCGTGACTAGGTTTAGTAAGACGTGAATGATATTCGTTTACAAGTGATAATTATAGGTTTAGTTATTTTAACCTTTTTTTTCTCGGCCACGATAAAATGAACGAATCGCTCTCTGAGACTACTCGTTACTCCCGAGTCATACTAATGATTCGTTCAAAATGAACGAATCGTTCACGAACGACACACTACTAGTCTCCATAGATATCTATATTATGTATATGGATATCTATGCCTAGTCTCCTCCACGTCTCCCCCATTTTATTAAAATCACAAAAAAATCGAGCCGGGGGAACGCCACCTTCTTATAATCATAATACATAATAGAAATACCTCAGGATGACCACATGATGTCTCAGTATACGATAGACAGGATAGTTTTCTGCAATATTCCACAGGTACAATCCAGCTCAGTGAAATCAGCTTCTCAGGCAAGTTAATATTTCACATTGGTTACTGACTACCGTGTCATTGTGTTCAAATCAAATGTTATTTGTATAGCCCTTTCTACGAGCAATGTCGCAGAGGGCTTCACACACGCCCATAGAACTGCACCTAAACCAACCTTAACTCTCAAGGAAGTGTCGAGGAAGTTTTGAAGACACTATGCGTGAATAGTCAAGATAACGGATTAATACAAATTCTTTATTCTGTACAGTACATTACCAAACAGAGCGCACTGTGACCAGTCATACCGGATTACTAGAAGTCCTTCGGCAGAGTGATGACAAACACAATACACATGTTTAAGTCTTTTATTGTCAGGTACACAGAACAACACAAGGTCAGACTGGGCACTGAAATTCTTGGGACAAGACAACGCAATGACATCTGGCATAACAAACATATAAGTACTTACAACATAGATTTACATCTATGATAAGCTAAAAAAAAAAAAACATTTTGCAAGCTATTTCCAATACATCTTAAAACATATGCGAGACATTCTCTAATAACACATTTAATGCCAATGCAAATATTGTAATTCAGTATACATATGCAAGCCATTTCTATAACCACCTTATGCAAATGCACATATCACCCAGTAACTCAATATACGTACGGAAGAAATTCTAAACACATCTTAATGCAAAACGTGATATACGTATGCAAGAAAGTCACAAACACATCTTAATGCAAATGCACATTATCTCTAATAAGCATCACTCTTTTTTTGTTTATTCATCATTTCTCCAAAGTACATTCAAACGAAGGCTCCGTGAGGATCCTTCGACAATAGTATACAATACAATATACTAGACCTCTAATACACATAATGACCTATACTAGCCTTATAGAGCTATACTAACCTAAGACAAGTGGGGTACAGCAACTATCAGCAATAGTGCAATATTGTATAGTAGTATATCTATAGTAGTGAGAAATGTATCAATGTACTTTTCGCTCAATGTACATTGTGGGAGGCAACGAGGAGCAGATGAATGATTTGACTAGCCGCTCAAAGCACTTCATGATGACAGAGGTCAGTGCTATCGGGCGATAGTCGTTCATGCAGGTGACCTTAGTGTTCTTGGGCACAGGGACGATGGTGGTCCTCTTGAAGCAGGTGGGGAGTACAGACAGGCTGAGGGAGAGGTGGAAGATGTCACTGAAGACCCCTGCTAGCTGGTCAGCGCAGCACCTGATATGTTGTCTGGGCCAGGTGCCTTGCGAGGGTTGAGCTTTTTGGAGCAATGCCTCAGCTACAGTTATTGTAGGCACACCACTGGCTAGGCCCTCAGGTAACTCCTCTGCAGGGGGGTCACTGTCCCTCTCAAAGTGAGCGTAGACACTTTGGTACTCAAAGTGTCTACGCTCGTCTACGACGAGCTGGTACTCAGCTTGTCTGGCAGTAGGACAGAGGACTGGGTCTCACTGTAGCCTCTCCCTTTGTAGTCTGTGATGGCTCTAAGTCCACTCCACATGCGCCTGGGGTCAGAGCCATGGTAGCTGGACTCCACCATGGTTCTGTAAGCCCTTTCGCTGCTTTGATGGCCTTCAGAAGGTCGTATCTGGCCTTCTTGTACTGATTAGGGTCCCCAGAGTTAAAGGCGACAGACCTGGTTGGCCCGGACCGCGGCATCAACCCAAGGCTTCTGATTTTTATTTAATTCATTAGTTTATTTGTCAGGAACGATGCACCGCACATTATTACATACATCAATAACAATATGTTGTATATGTGTTGCGTAAAAGGTTTCTAGCCACTAGGCTAATTTGCAACCCCAGTTCCTGGTCAGGCCTTTCTAAAAAGTAAAATCAAAATATAATTTACTACATTTACATTTACATTTATTCATTTAGCAGACGCTTTTATCCAAAGCGACTTCCAAGAGAGAGCTTTACAAAGTGCATAGGTCACTGATCATAACAACAAGATAGCCAAAAAACATCGCGAGTAGCCAAAACATGAAGCACACATTGTGAACAACCAAAGTAAGTGCCAAAGGGAAGAACCATAAGAGCATGTAGTGAAACAAGTTACAATTAAACAACATGAACAGCTATAAGTGCAAGTGTACCTGTGGAAAAAACAAGCAACAATAATAAAACAATATATCACAGCGAGAACAAAAATTTAAATCAGTTACCACTAACCACAAGAGCAACAAGTCTCTAAGCAAGAGTCATTGTGATCCTTGAGGAAACTAACATCGAGTCAAGCAACCGTTCCTAAGTACCGTTGTACTCCCGGAACAAGTGCGTCTTGAGCCTTTTCTTGAAGGTGGAGAGACAGTCAGTGTCTCTGATGGAGGTGGGGAGTTGATTCCACCACTGGGGGGCCAGACAGGAGAAGAGCTTGTGTTGGGACCGGGCGGTCTTGAGCGGTGGGACCACCAGGCGGTTGTCTGAAGAAGACCGTAGGTGACGGGTGGGGGTGTAAGGTGTACTACATAGTGTGAGTTACACAATCATGCAGCAGATGCAATATATTAGTATATAATGTATCAACATTTCACAGATTTATGACCACATTACACACAACAGCACATCACGTAACAACACAATACATTACAACAGGGACGTAACAACACAATACATTACAACAGGGACGTAACAACACAATACATTATGTAGGTAGGAGGATCGTAAGGCCGGAGACGCTTGGTGTTTGTCCCCGGCTTGGGAAACCCAATCCAATTCTGGTTAGATGTTCAGGGAGATAATTGACTCGTTAATATCTAACTCCAATTTTAGAAATGTGCACAAGTGCGTTACCTGTAACCTTGAGCGCTAAACAGTTAATGACATGAATCTCTGGCGTAGGTAAAAATCGTCTGCTTGATCAGAGCATCGACCCTAAAGTATGCGTAGACCTAGTATGTAAACCAATCACTCAGAGGCTCCGGTAAATTCCTTCGGAGCGTGGAAATCCACCGTAAGTGACTCAGAGACCTTAAGTTAAAACCTACTTCAAAAGTCTATGTTTATAATCAGTATTAGCCGCATCAACCAGACTAGATCAAAGTTTTCACCGCCGTAGCGTGATAGATACGTTTCAAGGAGAACAAGTAACTTCAAATGCACAATAATAGTTTATTATCTAAATAGTAAGATAATCAATACAATGATAATGAAATATCATCAAATACAAAACATACCTTCAGAGAAATGGTTAACAAAGGTATTCACAACGAAGACTAGGCGCCTAACAAACCAGAGCTGTATCGTAAACAGAACTCAAAGTTAGTGGTAAAAACGTCTTCCTATATACACCCAAACCTGACTAAAATGGGGACACCGGCCATATGACAGAAAAGTTGTCTAACGCATACAAATTCAAATTGGATCATTAATCAAGGCTGCAGTAGACCAAGTGGTGCCCTTGCAAGACAAGGGAATATGTTAAACACATGTTGGTCTGCTGCAAGCACAAACTCTGTAAACCCTGTAAATGTACATGTTACAGCAATACAATTATTTCTAGAAGGTAATACATAAAATAAGAAACAAAATCATATCAAACATGACATTAAAAGCTGTTTAGAACAATATTTACAAGAACACAACTTTTAATGATAATTTCAGAGTCTTCCTCGGTCCACCTTCCTCTCCAACTGTTGAGACCACCTTTCCAGAGGTGTGTCATTAAGGTGTGATTGTCATTTTAGCATTCATGCAAATCAACGACTGTCCCAGACGAGTGTCTGGGTGACCAGTGACAAAGGGGCTGCCAAAACAGCCCTACAGTTTCCCCCTTTTGTTCCCATGGAACACAGAAAGGTTCTCTCCGAACATGGCTGTTCGGAGAGAATTGATGAGATGCTTGAAATAGCAACACTGGGACAGGGTGACAACTAAAATAAGGAGGCTGGCGATGACACACCCACGGAACACCCAGTCCCACCAGGTGTAGGCTTGCTGAGCATAGAGGGTTGAAGCACTTGACGAGATCCTTGCAGTTTTCTTAGTCAGGTTAACTTCCACCTGTGCTTGAGCCAGATGGTAGTTTGTGTCCTGGATCAGTTTCTGGACCACCTGCATTGTGTCAGCAAGAGTTCTGGTGCTTTTCTCATAAAAGGTGTCTTCCCACCAAGGAGAAACCTCACTGTCCATGGGCATCCTTCCCAGAATGTTCAGTTCACCCATAGTAAAGTCATCCCTCACTTCCAGGCAGAAGGTGTGGTTAGCTGGGCAGGTTAGACCTCCGTATGAGAAGGAAGTCATTTCACTGACCACGCACCACTGTGTGTGAGACACTTGAATAGCATCTTTTTCTATGGCTCTGCGGCCCAGCAACTCAACTTTCATAACATTTTGTTTAGGAAGCCTCAACCCCAATGCTAAACCTTAAAGATCCTGTAAAGTGGAATTCAAAACGAGTTTCAAGTTCACCACACCACAGAATAATGTGTTATTAGAGGGCTTAACACACACCCATAGATTTCCCCCTCAACCAACCTAAACCCTCAAGAAAGACAAGGAAAAACTCTCATAGTTAAAACATTTAAGAAAGCTTGGGAGGAACAATTCAGTGAGAGTTCCACTTCTCCAGAGGTGGTCGGTGACAAAGAGAGGTGAGGACCATAAGCAAAGCATAATAATGCATCAAGACTAGAGATGGAAATAAAATGTGCAAAGGGATGTTGAACACGGATAATCAGAGTTTCAACTCAGTGCTCTTGATGTAGCCCTAAACACCTAGACAGTGCCAGCCTCCCTGATTGAAACATGAAGTCTGTTCCAGAGGAGAGAAGCTCTATATGAGAACACCTTGTCCCCCTGTTGTTTTTCAGCATGCAACAGTAACTCACCACAACACCCATAGGAAATGATCAGACTGATATTCTTTATTTCTACCTCTAGAAGATAGTTGTGTTTGTAATCCATATCATGATAACCTTCTACAGGCTGTCAGGCTGTCACATCACAGAGGAAGGCTGTGCTTCTCTGAGCTCAGTTCTGATGTCAACCTCCTTCCTGAGACAACTGGATCTAAATAACAATGATCTGAAGGATGCCGGCATGAAGCTGCTCTCTGCTGGACTGGGGAATCCACTCTGCAAGCTGGAGACACTGAGGTCTGTATTTATGTTCTACATGAGACAATAGTAAAGTTATAATCCGTAATGTATTTGTATGGTTGATTTAGACAACAGAGTTGCACTCATGACTTCATCAAAGAGAGAACTGGAGGGACTATCATCTGCAGCACCTTTATGGACTCTGTAATCTAGATCAGTAGCACACATAATATCACTTTCCCATTGTGGACGTGTGTGTCTTTGTGGTTGTTGTGATGTTAATTCTTTTATACATTCTACAAATGTTGGGGTCACTAGGAAAAGTAAGACAATTGAAGTTGGGTAAAAAAATATATATTTGGGGGTGTCGAACGATCGTGTGGGGACTCGAGGACGCTGACCAGGGTACTGATCCCCCGTATATATTGTTCCGTAAATATATATATATACGTATATATTGTTCCGCCTCGCTACGCCACCCAACTCACGCCCGGGGTCTCACGAATTTGCATAGGCTACGTGTGCGGAGAACACACGCTTGGCTACGAGTTAGTCGGAGGCTCCCTCTCGGGAAGGAATCTCCGCACCCAACCAAACCACGATGTCACAGACGTTCACCGGGCCTCCAAACACAACCTCAAGAGATCTTTTATAGCAGCAAATGTTTATAGGCCCTTTTTTGGGCAACACATCATAGTTTATCGATCACTTATTCCTTGGCTACGTTTCCCTCCCGGTTAACGCCCTTCCCACCCGATAACAAAAAACGTTCAAGGGCCCTCGCCCGCCCTTATTCCCCCCCCGTTAGTTTATCTGTGAGACGCAACACTGCACCTATCGAGAGAGTATATGTGTCTGAACAGACGAACACTTCAAGACCCTCTTTTGCGTAAACAACAGCTGGGCAGTATTCGTGCCTAAATGACTGGTCGCGATTCCCGGGGATCTCACCTGAATCTAGGCGAACAGAAACAAAAGTGTAAAAAGGAAATAAAAAAGGAAGCTAACCTCTTTTACCAAGGCGACAAAGAAAATAAGAAAACATGGACCCTGGGTCACTAGTAAAACAGCAAGTAACAGATGGTCAGTACAACTGACAAAAAGAAACTCTTTGCTGAATCAGGCACAGGTGGACACTCAACAAAAAACAGGCTCAGGAAAAAAACCTCGACTACTCGACTCACGACTCAAGAAGTACAGAGAGCTCTCTCTTTTCACCCCCAACTTTCATTCTTATATCTTTCAATACGGGATGGCCCTGTCTAGACTTTGGGCCATACATGACGCAGGTATCTGTCTATTACACACGTTTCCTGTATTCTCCAAAAGGTCAAATGTGGTTTTATCTATGCAAGCATTTCCTAACCACATCCTTTGCATCTGTCATACTGAAACATTCTGCCTTAAACTTCTACACATTAACAATTCTACATATCCATTTTAAGATGCACATCTACAAAGTATTTAAAATTCAAAAAAGGTAAAAAAGGTTCTAAAACATTTGCAAGCTATTTCTTAACATTCTTTAAAACATTATGCAAGCACTTTCTTAAAAAACATTTGCCAATGCACATTCTTTCTAATAAAACACATGCGTATGCTAGAGGTCAAAACTTCTCTTGAAAACACCAAACTTGGTATATGTATGCACGGAAAAATGCAAAACCTTTATATATGTATGCAAGCATCTACAACTTTTTAATGCACAACTTGGATATACGTATGCACAAAGTCAAACACATTTGCCAAATGCACACTTTTCATTAATAAGCATTATTCTTTTTTTTTCTCAAAATTGTTTCTCCAAAGTCCATCAAAACGAAGGCTCCTTTAGGGGCGTTCGACAGGGGTTTTCTCTGCTGTTAAATATAATAGCCATAGTCATGTTTGACCCTTATGACAACACAAGGTGTAGAGTCTTTTACCTCCTTTAACTCCTACATTAGGCAAATGAGGTGGGACCAGGGAAGCACTTGCTTGGCAATAATCAATGTCCACAATATGTCTGCATTTCTGTGCTGACGGCCTGCTCACGGTAGCACCAGCAATACAGTCCATTTCATTTCAGTTCTGGATTAGTTACATTCATTTTCTTTTGCACACAAATCAAACAATGACACACAAACCTGACACGGTAGAAAGCTGTATGCTTTTCCACCTAGCCACACACCTGTGTATCCCTGGCTGTTAATTACCTACATGCCTTCCCAAAGACAATGCTCCACCCAGTGCTCAAACATAAAACTGCCGATTTATTAGCATCACCAATGTGGTATATAAATAAAACAAAACAAAGTTGTATAATGGCTCCAACACAAGGGTTAAGATATACTATTCCTCATATTATTGTACATTTACCTGGACAGGGAGTTATGCATCTGGCAGCTTTTGTGGTGTTGTTTAAAATGTTCAAAGTCTTCAATCGATCTTCAAAGTTCAAAAAACGGCACTGGAACTTGGCAAAGTTTGATGCAATGGCTTTATTGGTCTTCAAGATGACAAAAATCCCAATAAATGTGAGCAGGTTCCGGAACCCAACTGATCTTTACCCCCCAGGCATCCAATTACATACTGCTCACCTATTTTCATTTAGTTACAGATGGTCTTCGATCTTACGCATAACACAATTGGTCACTTGTTCTGGGGGTTTCAGATTTCAATCGCACCTTAGCTTTGGTGCCTTTGAACTTGCTTAAATTTGGAGATGTACATTTTGCTGTTTTAAGAGTGTTTCTCTTAAAACAGGTTCTGTAACCCACAATTACGATGAGGCTGCTCACGCTGCTTACACAATCAGGCTCGTTGTAAATCCTCCCTACTTAGGGCTAGTGGTGACCTTGTGCAGGCGGCCACAGATAAGATTCTAGGTGTGGGGTCAAAAACAGCGGATCTTGACTTCTAGCTCAGGCCTCAGCCTGCGAAGGACGATGCCTGCCTCCAGGTGGCCTTCTCCCTCACTCCTCAGCCTCTGTCACCCAGATCTCACACTCAGGCTCAATATCTTCTATCGTTTAGTGATAATAATACTAAGCTCAACTATAATAAGTCAACAGCTTAACATATGGTTTCCAGTAATATAAAATAATACTAAAAGGGGTGAACATTTTCAAAATTTCATTTTCAATCAGATAAATCCATAATCATACCCATCGTCATCGTTTCAACAGTATGGTGTCAATTTCCACGTCAGTCCCTATGGTTGGCGCCTCTTCCACTGAATGAAGGGTTTCGGATTAGGAATAGCAAGAAGTGTGCTTGGTGTATAATACTACTATGTAACTGGCTATTTTTACTTCAGAGGATGGTCCATTTACATTTATTCTTTCAGCAGACACCTTTATCCAAAGGGACTTCCAAGAGAGAGCTTTACAAAAAGTGCATAGGTCAATGATCATAAACAACGAGATAGCCCCAAACATTGCGGGTAGCCAAAACATGAAGCATACATTGTGAAAAAGCAAATAAGTGCCAAAGGGAAGAAACATAAGAGCATGTACAATTAATCAACATGATCCTCTAAAGTGCTAGAGTGTACCTGGTGGAAAGCAAGCAACAATAATATAATTCACAGCAAGTACAAATAGTTAAATCAGTTACAACTAACCAACAGGAGTGACCAACAAATCCCTCAATAATTGTCATTGTGTTCCTGGAGGAAATAAGCTAACATCTGATCCAACAAATCTGGTGCTGGTGTACTCCCAGAACAAGTGCGTCTTTAGCCTTTTCTTGAAGGTGGGGAGACAGTCAGTGTCTCTGATGGAGGTGTTTCCCCCATTGGGGGGGGCCAGACAGGAGAAGAGCTTGTGTTGGGAGCGGGTGCTCTTGAGAGGTGGGGCCACCAGACGGTTGTCAGAAGAAGACCGTAGGTGGCGGGTGGGGGTGTAAGGCTGGAGGAGAGACTGGATGTAGGCAGGTGCAGTCCCGTTCACCGCTCGGAAGGTCAGTACCAGGGTCTTGAATCTGATGCGGGCCGTGATGGGTAGCCAGTGGAGGGAGATGAAGAGCGGGGTGACATGGGAGCGTCTGGGTAGGTTGATGGTAGCATTCCATCTGAGATGCAGGGATAGTATACTGGCCCACGATTTCTGACGGTATTGCACCTTGCGTATGCGTACATTTAAGGGCCAGGGAGACGTGCACAAAGTACGCACCAAACGACCGCAGGATACGTGCTGCAGCCATTCAGCATGTGTACACGTACATTGCGGAAAGTATATTTCGGCCTTAAGTGTCAGGTGCAACGCTGCTCTTTAGGTTAAGTTGAACACACTTGTTTTGGTCATTTGCACAGATCACTAAAGATAATATTGGCCATTATATTCGTTGAGGTTGGTTTTGCTACATGTAACATAGCATTAAAGCAAAAAGAGAACATAATGCAGACAAGAATGTAACAACTTTAAACTACACTGCTCAAAATAATTAAAGGAACAGTTTTTTATCAGGGTATGGCATGAATTAACTTCTATGATAATGATCTGGTCAGCTAAGTAGCAGAGGGGTACTTTCCGCTGCATTGGTGTTGATGGAATTAACAACAGGTGCACTAGAGGGGCAACAATGAGCCGAACCCCAAAACAGGACTGGTTTTGCATGTGGAGGCCATTTCAAGTTTCTCCCTCTTGATCTCTTTGAGTGGGAGCATGAGGCGATTTCTTAACCCTACAGAAGTTGCACATATTGTCCAACTCCGAGCCGTTGCAAGGAGATTTGATGTGTCTCCCAGCACAATCTCCAGTACATGGAGGACATTCCAGGAGACAGGCAGTTACTCTAGGAGAGCTGGACAGGGCCGTAGAAGGTCCTCGACCCATCAGCAGGGCCGATATCTGCTGCTTTGTGCAAGGAGAAACAGGTTGAGCACTGCCCGAGCCCTACAGAATGACCTCCAGCAAGCCACTGGTGTGAATATCTCTGCCCAAACAATCAGAAACAGACTTCATGAGGGTGCCCTCAGGGTGCAACGTCCTACAGTGTGCCCTGTGCTCACTGCCCAGCACCGTGGAGCTCGATTGGCATTTGCTATAGAACACCAGAACTGGCATGTCCGCCCCTGGCGCCCTGTGCTTTTCACAGATGAGAGCAGGTTCACCCTGAGCACCTGTGATAGACGTGAAAGGGTCTGGAGAAGCCAAGGAGAATACTGTACTGCCTGCAACATCATTCAGCATGACCAGTTTGGTGGTGCGTCAGTGATGGTCTGGGGAGGCATATCCATGGAGGGACGCACAGGCCTCTACAGGCTAGAGAACGGCAGTCTGACTGCCATTAGGTATCGGGATGAAATCCTTGAACCCATGGTCAGACCCTACGCTGGTGCAGTAGGTCCTGGGTTCCTCCTGATGCACGACAATTCCCGGCCTCATGTGGCAAGAGTGTGCAGGCAGTACCTGGAGAATGAAGGAATCGATACAATTGAATGGCTCTCACGATCACCTGACCTAAACCCGATAGAACACCTCTGGGACATTATGTTTCGGTCCATCAGACGCCGCCAGGTTGCTCCTCAGACTTTACAGGAGCTCACTGATGCCCTTCGACAGATCTGGGAGGACATCCCACAAGACACCATCCGTAGTCTCATTAGGAGCATGCCGCGACGTTGTCAAGCATGCATACAAGCACGTGGGGGCCACACAAGATATTGAGAAGCATTTTGAGTTGAAGAAATTTAATTTTGGCAAAATGAACTAGCCTGCCACATAATTTTTTCACTTTGATTTTTGGGGTGTCTATAAAATTAAGCCCTCTGTAGGCTGAAAACGTATTTCCCTCAAAAGATGTCATCCTTTCGTTCCTAAGACATTAAACTGTCCATATCAGTATAGATATCCAACATAATTTTTTTTCACATTGAGATCTGATGTGTTTTCAAAAGTGTTCCATAATTTTTTTGAGCAGTGTAGAATATATATATATATAGATATATATATTTAGCAAGATATAAAATGTTGAAATACAGAAAGACATAGGCATGATGGTGTTGATGATTAACCGCTTGTTCCAACACCGTTATCCACGAACAGCATCTGAATATAGCAGTTCCTCTTCTCTCAGGATGGAAGGCAGAGCCAACAGGCAGTTATGTTGCTCTTTTGTAGCAGAATATGGTATCTAATGACCTAACAGAATTAAATAAATACTGATAAGCATTCTGTTATTTTAAAATATATACCTTTATTGGCTAGCTAAGTTTTTTTTGCATACATTTGGTTAATTTCACTTCCATTTAATTCCCCTTTCATTTTTCAGAAGAACTTGCTGTTATTTCACTATGATAATATTGTCCAATAGCATGACGTGTTTCTTGGCATGCTATGTCATGTGATCTCTCTGGATCAGTTAGCCGTGTTTCTAAAAATAACGAAGTTAACTAAATGGCGTCGGAACCAGCGATGTATATCTGCTCAGAAAATTCAAAGATAAGAAAAATGTAGCCAACATCTGAAAGTTTAAGTCAACTAAACATGACTTGCCAGTCCAGAACAAAATAATTTCAGAGTTTTTTTTACTGTAATTTAGAAGAAGTTTACCTCAGGATAACCACAGGATATTCGCGGTGTATAAACCAGGACATTTTGTAGCTATCTAACTAATAAAGAGCGACTGAGGTGGGATATTCTTCAGTTGGAATCCAACTCAGTGGAACAAGTTCGCCAGGTAGGCTGATATTTCACCGTTTTATATGTAAAATGACATTTTAGTTGACTGAGGCAGGGTAAGGGGAACGGGAGGTAGTTACAAATATCTAGGAAGAGGCAGCAGGAGAGGGCTTTGCCGTTTAGTTGTTTATTATGCATAAGACCTCATTGGCGTAATGCAGGAACGTTTGTATGCCGACTGCACGACTTTCAAACAGACGATATTGTTGTAAGATTTTAGCATTCAGTCGAACAACCCCATTATATTAGCCGTTTCCCAATATGGCTTTCATAGCATTCAATAAAGCGTGTTTGATGCTGCCAGTACACACTCTCCCTGCGCGTTGAACTTCAGTTTCCATCTCCGTCAATCATACCAGCGCAGGTGACGACAATGTCCCTTGATTGGGGATAGCGGCCAGGTTTTGTGGAATACAAAAAAGCTTTTTCAGTTTGAAGCTCAAGTTCCAATAAAAGGGCGAGTTCTCGCTTAATGTTTCTAGTTTTCCAATACGTCTATATCGTTGCCATTATACACAGGTAGTTTAGGAGTGATCTTATGCTGACACAATGTATCAGATTTTCCAGTCCTTATTTGCCGTTTAGTTGTTATTTATTATGCATAGTTGTAAAATGTAGATTGACATACCAGGTTTCCCAA
The DNA here is from genome assembly GCF_038355195.1 of Osmerus mordax. Lineage (NCBI taxonomy): Eukaryota > Metazoa > Chordata > Actinopteri > Osmeriformes > Osmeridae > Osmerus > Osmerus mordax. The sequence goes on along the minus strand of NC_090050.1, from coordinate 1,068,791 downwards.
TGTCATTGGTGGTCTGTGCACTGTGGTCTGTTCTCTGGTCTGGTGAGAACTGTGTCCCTTCCCTCTACCTGTGCCCCTTCCTGTCACCTCTGTCCCTAAATATAGAACCCTGTGCCTCCAATGACTGCCACCCAGTGTCCAAAATATTCTGACAGTTCTAACCAAAATAATATGACATGTCAATAAGAAACACAAATGGCTCCTACAGTTAGGAAAGTGGAAGATAGATGCTGTCTATTCTGCCGGAAAGCTAAAGGAGAACTACAGCTTAACTACAGTTTAAACAAGAACTCACGCAGGGAGACTTATTAGTTGATTTGGTCACTACCTCCGTATACAGAGGAATGGCCATTTTTATTTATTTTTGTGTACGTCTATTAATTGTAAAGTGGTATGTTCACGTCAACCAAGAGGCCAGTCGTGATGTGTCGTTTGTGAACGATTCTTTCATTTTGAACGAATCTTTAGAATGACTGGGGAGTAACGAGTCGTCTCAGTGAGTGATTCGTTCATCTTCTTGTGGCAGCGCATCGGGACTGTTGCATTGGCTCAGTAGAGGAAACAGAAAGGATTCGTTCACCTCATTCACTTTCACGTGACTGCTAGGTTTAGCATAGAAGACGTGAATGATTCGAGTGATAATTACAGGTTTTGTTATTTTTGCTTTACTTACAGTTCAGTGCAGTAATTGTTTGCTGTGATAATTAAATGCCAGTGTGATAATAAGTGACCATTTCAAATCATGCAAACTGTCATGATGTATTGTATTTAATGGGGGAATTTTTGTGGAAATATTATCTGGCACACAAATGTGCAATTCCTTTCCCTATAGCCTACTCTAATGTATCTTGGCTGGTTTAGATGCACTAATATTTCTTCCTTTGGAATATGATAACTGTTTAAAATAGTGGAAATATTCAGGCCAGGGAATTGGCTAATTGATTGTTGAACTGATGAACAAGCAAACTTGCTTGTTCTTTATCCTCGATTCTCTATTATCATCCCAACATTTCCAATACAAAAACCATGTTGTACAAATATATAGAATTGTCTGTCACATGGCTCTTCTTTCATTGGCTCCCTTGCATAGATCCTGCACGCGTGCGTGCGTATGTGCGTGCATATGTCTTAAAGTGGCCCTGCTTAGGCTAACTAAATGAAATGCTCAGATAAGATAAGGATCTTCCTGTTTACCTAAGCCTTTACCATGCCTATAGTTCACCTGGGGGGTTGGCCTCTCTCTACACAAATGGAATGCTGAACACAGTATTATTCTTATACAGGATAAAGAGTTACATCTTCAACTTTTCTGATATTGGATTACGTGGGTCACTCTGTCTAATGAGGGGAGGTGCAGCTATGACAGTACCTGCCAAATGAACCCCTCTGTGCTGACTCACTCTGGAGGCCCAGATGGATTCTGTCACAATATTGATCCTCTTTCTACAGGCTGTCAGGCTGTCTGGTCACAGAGGAAGGCTGTACTTCTCTGGCCTCAGCTCTGAGGTCCAACACCTTCCACCTGAGGGAACTGGACCTGAGCTACAATCATCCAGGAGAAAAAGGATTGAAGCTGCTCTCTGCTGGACTGGAGGATCCACACTGCACACTGGAGAAACTCAAGTAAGGAGATGTTTGTTTTTTATATACCTCTTAATGTAATGTCGCTTAATGTCGTTAATAGGCCTTGCATTTCTTGATGTTACAATTAAAACTGCATGTTTACTCTACAATCTACAATATGGTTGAACTATGATTGTAGCCACAATCATAATTGTATTTCCAGAAAGCGGGTTTAGTGAAAACTGAGTTTTTAAACCCTGAGATGATGGAAACTCTGGGTGTTTAGCTCCAGAAAGAGAGGTCACTAAAACCAGACGTTGTAAAATGTAGCTCAGCTCAAACCTAGGTCCTAGTGTCGGTTTGAAGTGAATGTAGCTAGGGACTTCAACAAGACAAAAAAAATTGAATCAATTTGAGCGCAAAATAGTTTTGGAGCTTCATATAATATAAACATTATGTTGGACTCGTATTGTTATATTTGCCGAATGTTTTTAACTACAAATATTATTATATTAACTCAGTTTTGGACACCTTTATGCAGAGAATGATGATACTAAGGCCCAATCCAAATGTCCCCCCTAAACCCTAAGCCCTGAACCCTCACACACTTACTTGACGTCAGCTAGTAAGTGATCGAGTGCAAGAGGCTACAAGAGCTCAAAATGCTATAAATTGGAATGGTTCAGCACTTTGCGGCATTATAGGTAAAATAGTAATGTTGTTGGATCAAATCTGATGAAAGCATATTTGGAATTTATCATCAAAGGACAACCTACACACTAGGGCTGCACGATTATGGCCAAAATGATAAGCACGATTATTTTGATCAACATTGAGATCACGATTAATTATCATTATTATTTGTTGATTTTAACCAAAACAACTTTTTTTGTCACGTAGGCTAATTATACCATGCAGTTCGTCAGTGATGAAGTAAGCAAACAGCGCTTGATCGGCCATGACTGACGTCAACGCAGCAAACCAGGAAGCAGGAATGTCCGACTTTACGCAGCCGTTTATAACTCCTCCCCAACTGCAAGCAGCAACTCTCGCTGGTCGTTTCATGCAGCCGATGTCGAACGCTCCTATGGTTTACGGAGCGCTAGATTGGCTTTGCCAAAAGAATGCCGCATTTTAAATATTGCTCCATCACGCGAATTTGATCGTGGGAAGCCAAAATCGTGATCGTGATTAAAATTGTATTAATTGTGCAGCCCTATACACCCAGTTCTGGCTATATTAACCGTCAGTGAGCTTTGTGTTTAAACTTACTGATGTTAACTGTTATTTATAACTCTGTTTACGTCAGGGTTGGTTGCTCCTTCCATGCTTTTTAGTTTACTGTTCTTTGTCTTTCTTGTCTTATGAGGAGGGTTAGCCAGGATCTTTGTCTCTCTTCCGGGCTTCCCCTGGTAACCCTCGTGTTTCACGTCACTACGCTGTGAATTGTGGGCAAGTCTGCAAAAATGCAGACTTAAGGGTGCATAAAATGTCTTCGAAAGAGCCCTCACGAACTTGACAATTTGACAGTGGGACAGTGGGACAGCCCTAAGCCCTCACAGACTTAGTGAGAATGTGCCTCAAAGTCTGTGAGTCTGTGAGTGTGGACATTGGGATTGGGCCTAACCGTTCGTAAACTCCAGATTGATTGTCCTGTTGTCTCTGAGGGAAAAAGCTGTTTGACCCGTGCATTGATTCAGAGTGTGCACGGAGAGAGGGACTTATTCACAGACGGGTCTGTTGTAGTGAGAGAGAACGCGAGCGGGGCAAGAAGGGGCTGAGCGAATCAGTGTGCTGCATGCAGCTCTACTATTAAATATTTTTTTGTGATGTTAAACAGAAAAAGCAAAAACACCATTTTATAAATTTGTGGTGGTAAATCTCTAATTGTGGCGGGCCGTTACAAATAAATTAATGTATGGGAAACACTGAAAACTCTGGGTGTGTTACCATGGTAACTGACTGTGAACCTCACCTGCTTGCTGGCAGCTTTTCTGTAACAAACCGTAAGTTTCTCCCTCTCCCCTCCCTCATGCTGAGCCTGAAGCAACTGTCAGACATGGGGTGTCCTTTCCTCATCAACCTGATTGTTGTTGAAGCCATATAACACTTACGGATGACATGAAATTCTACAGTTTTCCATGCAGAGCTAACCTGGCATTTACTGAACATCTCACTGTTAATCTGTGCTGTGGAGGTTGATGGACCCTCCTTCTCGTAATCTTGGATCTGCCATAACCAATCGCTAGCGTTCGCCTTAGCCAACTCCTTCACCACTAACGGAGCGAGCTGGAAAATCAAACGAACCCCATGGGGAGCAAAGATTGTTCTTGCTCCGGCTTTAACTTCTGGATATTCGGCAGCGTTGCCACAACAGACCAAATGGCTTCGCTCGCATCTTTCTCCGCCGCCATTACAGAACTATAACTCAAACTAGCGCACGACATCAACGTCATCGTTCTCAGCCACTCCCTCTGTTCGCTGATTGGACGGTAAAAAGTTGACTTGAGACATCAACTAATATACGGAAAGCCCAGACGGAGTACAGAAGCAAAATGAAAATTAATATACTACTTTGAAATGTACTGAATGAACAATTGCCTCTTTTGCTGTTGAAGTTGTTTTTCCGCTTTCTGAAAATGTCTTCATACTCGCCTGCACGCATGAGAATTTCTAATTCTCTGGATAAGAGCATCTGCTAAATGACAAAATGTAATTCCAGTGAATTAGAAATGAACTAACTCAGATCAGCTGTTCTGGAAGTGATAACTTTGAGCTTCCCATCTCAGGGTTCATCAAGTCAGAGTTCAGGGTTCGGCTCAGAGTTTGTAAAACCTGCTTTCTGGAATACACCTCTGATGATAAGAGAGAAACAACATGTTAACTTAGAAAGTCAGTTGCTAAGTCACTTATCAACAGGTGAAGTGTATTTTCATCATTTCTCTGCTTATCCCTGCAGTGTAGATCATGATGGAGAGTGCTGGATCAAACCTGGCCTTAGGAAATGTGAGTATTGACTGCTACTTGGTTCTAGTACACAAGGTCATTCAAGTGACAAGACCCTTAGTGACTTGGACACTGTCAAAAAGGGACACACACACACTGTAAACACACACTTTTAGAAGCAGTAATTTAACACAATTACCCACATCAATACTGTGTGTACGTCTGTGTGTGCTATGTGCCCTTCCTTCTCCCCTCCTCCCTCTCCTCCCCTCTTCCTCTCCTCCCTCTTCTCTCCTCCCCTCTTCCTTCTGCTCTCCTCCCCTCTTCCGCTCCTCTGCTCTCCTCTCCTCTTCCCCTCCCTCTTCCTCTCCTCCCCTCTTCCCTCTACTCTCCTCCCCTCTTCCCCTCCTCTGATCTCCTCTCCTCTTCCCCTCCTCCCTCTTCCTCTCCTCCTCTCTTCCCTCTGCTCTCTTCTTCCCCTCCTCCCTCTTCCTCTCCTCTTCCCCTCCTCTGCTCTCCTCTCTTCCCCT